>NW_007252368.1:132933-219676 GCF_000164805.1 Carlito syrichta | reverse complement strand
CCTGTAATTCCGGCTACGCGGAAGTCTGAGGCGGAAGGATCGCCGGAGACCAGCAGTCGAGGCTGCGGTGGCCGGGAGCGGCCACCGCACTCCAGTCCAGGCGACAGAGTGAGACTCAAACTCAAAAAAAACAAAAAACAAACAAACAAAAAAATGGAAATGTACTCTTATAGTGTATCCATAGTTGGAGTACATGCTATAGAACATCTATTAAAAAGGCACAGCTTTTAAACTTAAGGAACTTGTATTTTACATGTTACTGAAAAACAACATGAAGTGAACAACTAGAGAACAATATAAAATAGGAAATGCTACATCCTTTGGGGCAGATGGTGATTGGTGTGGGCTGGCATGGCCTTCATGGAAAGAAAGGACTGAGGTGGTATCTTCAAGGAGAGCAGAACTGGACAAGTCAAGAGAAAGAAACAAGGTGTTTTGAATTGGGAAGACAGAAAGGACATAAAGGTAAGTACACACGTGAAGGCCAGTAAGGAATCTGTGCAGGGGGTTTTGTATTAGAAAAATATGGGCAAGCTGGTGGCTCAGCCTGTAATCCTGCACCTCGGGAGGCTGAGGTGAGTGGATTGCCTGAGCCCATGGGTTTGAGACCCACCTGGGCAGCGAGACCTCATCTCTACAATAAATCAAAAAAATCAGCTGGGCGTGGTAGCGCGCACCTGTAATTCCAGCTACTCAGAAGGCTGAGGCGGAAGGATCGCCAGAGCCCAGCAAGTCGAGGCTGCGGTGGGCAGGAGCAGCCACTGCACTCCAGTCTGGGTGTCAGAGTGAGACTCCAGCTAAAAAAAAAAAAAAAAAAAGAAAGAAAAATATGGGCAAACAAGGTTGATAGTATACGGAATCACAGGACAGAAGCAACCTACAGCATCTCTCATTTTAAAGTTTGGGAGTCTAAGGTTCCAGTTCTTCTTAAGGCAGTGATTTCCTGAGTTCTCTCAGTAGGTATGCAGTAGAACTGGGTTAAAGGTTCAGCTTTTGTATTGCCAAAATGAACTGCCAAAATGAATTGAGTGTTTGTGTCCCCTCAAAATTCATATGTTGTAGACATAAATTCCAATGTGATGGTATTTGGAGGTGAGGCTTTGGGAAGGTAATTATGGTTAGTAATGAGTGAGGGGCCCCAGTCTACCAGGATTAGTGCCCTTATAAGAAGAGACACTAGAAATTTTTTTTCACTTCCCCCAACTTTGCAAGCACAAAGGAGAAGTCATCTGGGCACACAATGAACTGGTGGCTGCCTACAAGCCAAGCACAGAGGTGTCAGATGAAACCTACCTTTACAGCACCTTGATCTTGGACTTCCCAACCTCAAGAATTATAAGAAAGATGCCCAGTCTATAGCATTTTGTTATGATATCCCAAGCAGACTAAAACAGCAGGAGTTGATTGCAAAACTGGGGGCTCTTCTACATGCATTGCTGCCTCTGTACCTCTACACATCCTTCCTCCTTCACCAGGTGCCATCTCTACTCCCAAAACCTCTCACACCATGAATGTTCAGGGAGAGAAAATGGCACAGGAGTTAAGCTTACTGGCTATGTGACAGCCCCAGTTAGTATACTGGTTTTGATCATTACAGTCATGTGACTTTAGACAAATCAATTTTTTTCACCTCTCTGAATCTGTTTCCTCATCTGTATAGTGGTGTTACTAAAATAATGGTTTCTTTGTGTGTGTGTGCTAAATACATGTAAAGTACATATAGCACGTATAACATACTAAGTACCTGATATATGTTATTCATTGATTTATTAAATTTCTTTTTAAATTTTTTAGTCAGGGTCTCACTCTGTCTCCTAGGCTAGTGTTTAGTGATGTTATCACAGCTCACCACAGTCTCAAACCACTGGGCTCAAGTGATTCTCTGGCTTCAGCCTCCTCAGTAGCTGGGACTACAGCTACATGCCACCAAAACTGACTAACATTTATTCTTTTTTTTTTTTGAGTTGGAGTCTCACTCTGTCGCCCAGACTGGAGTGCAGTGGCCGCTCCTGGCCACCGCAGTCTTGCCCCCTGGGCTCCGGCGATCTTTCCGCCTCAGCCTTCCAAGTAGCCAGAATTACAGGCATGCGCTACCATGCCAGGCTGATTTTTTGATTTGTTGTAGAGATGAGGTCTTGCTGCCTAGGCGGGTCTCGAACCCGCGGACTCAGGCAATCCACTCACCTCAGCCTCCCAAAGGCGCGGGATTACAGGCTGAGCCACCGAGCCCGGCTAACATTTATTCTTTGAAGAGATGAGAGCTTGCTTAGTTAGACTGGTCTTGAACCCCTAGACTCAAGCAGTCTTTTTGCCTCAGCCTCCCAAATTACTGGGATTATAGGCACGAGCCACTGTGCCCAGCTGTTTTGTTCATTTTCATTCAACATTTATTTAGCGAGTAACTGCTACGTTTGGTAAGGTTCTTTGAGATATATAAGGGAATATTGGATAAAAGGTAAAAGAGCAATCGGGCTTGTCATTAAAAGGCAGAGAAAATAGACAAAGGACTGTGGGCACGAAGAAAGAAGATACATTTCTTCCATGTGTGTGCTTGGAACCAACTTTGAGGAAAAGGTGAATTATTTTAAAAAATAATATGCCAAAAAATAAACAACCAAAGAACTACCATCCTTGAGTCACCTTTGGAAGGTATTGATTCAGTGGGACTTCACTTAATGGCCAAATGATATTTGGGACACCCCTTTGGCACAACATTTTTGGTTTGGGGGTGACTGAAGAACAGGTATTGGCACAACCACTCCTTTCCAGCTGCATTATAGAAAGATGTGGCAGATTCGTGGTGTGGGAGGTCTTGGGATGAGAGGCAGCCCAGCATGAAGGAGACCTTACTTGTAGGGGTGCAGGGCAGTGTGTGAAACTGCAACACTATGTTGAGAAATCTCCAAACAAGTCTGGAGGGTGGGAACTTTGGGAAGAAGACATCATCTTCTGGTGAGTCTGAGTGGTCCTTCCTGACCTGCCTAGCAGATACGCTCATTTAGAACTTTAAAGGTTGGTTATTTGGTACAGATTGCTTAGGGGGAAAGTTGAGAAAAGGCATAGAGTAAGGCTGGAAGCACCTAGGAATGATCATGGATGGGTCAGTGAGAACCCAAGTCACCCAAAGACCTCTGCTTCAATTTTACCTTTAAGGCGGTGGGTACTGGTAACTGAGTTTTAAGCTGGGTAATGATATATCATGCTGAACAGAAGGACTGCTAGACATTCTTGCCTTTTCTTCTGCTTTTAAAAAGAATGCTTTAAGTGGTTTAAAATGAAATATGATCTTTGATATAGCTTTATTTGTTTGAAACTTTGTCAGGTTAAAGTAGGTTCTTTTTTTCTATTCTGGGTTTGGTGATGTTTTTTTTTATCATGAATGGATATGACATTTAATTTTCTGACTTCAATTGAGTTATAGTCTTTTCTCTTTTAATCTCTTAATGTAAGGAATTAGGTGAATAGATTGTCTAATGTCAAATCAATTTTGCATTCCTGGGATAAAGCCCATACTTAGACTTCTCTACCAAAACAATAGCCAGGTGTGTTGGCACACACCTTTAGACCCAGCTACTTGGGAGGCTGAGGCAGAAGGATTGCCTGAGTGCAAGAGTTTGAGGCTGTGGTGAGCTGTGGTTGTGCCAATGCATTCCAGCCTGTGCAAGAGAGTGAGACCCTCTCTCTCTCTCTCTCTTTCTCTCTCTCTCTCTCTCTCTCTCCACACAAATAATTCAATATATAATGATTATAAGACCATTTTTCTTCTTGAGTTGATTTTGATTAGATTTTTTCCTATGGATGTATATATTATTTTTGTTAAAAAATTATTATTCATAGCATGCTTTTTTAATAGATTCTGTTTTATTCTAAATTATTATAATTTTATCCTCCTTTACATTTCTAAAATTCTTAAGTTGTCCTTTTTTTAAACATATTTTCTTAATCTAAGTTTTTCTGTATGTATATGTTTATGTTTCAAATTTCTTTTTTTTTAAATCTTATAAATTTTTTATTTTAAAGATGTGTGGTACTATTCAGTGTTAGGTATATAAATATTCATTATGCAGGTACCCTTGTTGTTGAGGTGCGCCCCATGGTCCCCTGGCAGTTTCCCACTACTGCCAATACCTTTCTTACAGTATTATAATTGTTCAAGGTCTGCTTATGAGTGAGAACATGTGTTACTCAGTTCTGTTTCTGTGATAGATCACTCAGCATTATAGACTCTAAGTCCATCCAAGTTTCTGCAAAGTTCATAATTTTGTCCTTTATGGCAGTGTAATATTCCATCATGTATATGTAGCACATTTTTTCAATCCAGTCCTCTTCTGATGGGCAGCATGGTTGGTTCCATGTTTTTATTATTGTGAATAATGTTGCAATAAACATGCATGTGCAGGTATCTTTTTCATAGAAGGATTTAAGTTCCTCTGGGTATATTCCTAGAAGGGGAATTGCAGGGTCATGTGCAAGGTCAATTTTTAGAACTTTTAGGAATTGCAAACTGTCTTCCACAGAGGTTGTATTAGTTTATATGCCCATCAAGAGTATAGAAGTGTTCCCTTTTCCCAGCATCCTCTCCAGTATCTGTTGTTTTCTGAGTTATTGATGATGGCCATCCTGACTGGAGTTAGATGGTATCTCAGTGTGGTTTTAATTTGCATTTCTCTGATGACTAGTGAGGCTGAGCCTTTTTTCATGTATCTGTTGGATGCTTGTATGTCTTCTTTTGAGAAGTGTCTACTCATATATTTTGCCCACTTTGTAATGGGGCTGTTTGTTTTTTTCTTTTCGGCACGTTTGTGTTCCTTGTAGATCCTAGATATTTGGCCTTTGTCAGATATACAGTTGGCAAATATTTTTTCCCATTCCATGGGCTATCTCCCCACTCTCTTGATGGTATCTTTTGCTTTGCAGAAGCTTGTCAGTTTGATGAGATCCCACTTGCTTATCTTATTTCTTAAGGCATGGGCACTTGGGATTTTGATCAGGAATTGGCTACAAGTCTTTGGCTTTGTTTATTTTCTCCATTTTATGTTTTCTATTTTCTTTATTTTTGTCTTTATGTTTATCATTTCTCTTCTTTTTACTTTAGTTCAGTTTATTTTATTTTTTTAGACCCAAAAGTTGTAATTATACGTTGTAGAAATGGCAATCAAATTAGATATTCAATGGAATGAGTGACATCCTTTACCAAAAAAGGGCTAAGAACTATTCCAGAAAGCATATGTAGAGTGTGATTTTAAGATTTAGATTGACTAGGACTTGGATCTCTGAAGTTTTAGGTACATTAAGCAGTTTTTCTTTCTCCATTTGTAATGACAAAACAAAATTTGTGTTTTCTATAAGGGATATATCTTAAATAATATATTCTCAATTCCTTAGTAGATAGTTCTTTCTTATATTTGGATAAAGTTTTATCCATTTGGCTCCATGGTCAGACAGTAAACACAGCCTCTTGTCAAATGTTCTTTTAATGTCTAGAATAGCCTGATGGAAATAGCATTCTACCATACATGGGATAAGATAACTTTTTATTTTACTTTGAAGAAGGTTCTTAACACAAACATTTCCAAGAGATTAATAACTGGCTGCAGAAGCCTCTTATTATTTCCTTTTGTAGATTGATTCTAAATTATATCTCCACAAGTCTCTTTTTTCCTCCCAGTGGCATGAGAAGTCATTTATGTACTTTTGTATGTATGTAGGTATGTGTGTATGTATTTTAAAGCTGTGGGGTACAATTCAGGGTTAGTTACATAAGTAGTCTTCATACAGGTGAAGTTTGGGCCTTTCATTGGTCCTCACTTCACCTGGTTTGGGATCAGGTACCTTTATTAGTGTTATGTACACTTCCCTCCTGGAAGTGACCTACTGCTGTAAATCGCTTTCATTTAGTATTATGATAAATATTTAGGATCTACTTATGAGTGAGAACATGTGGTACTCAATTCTTTGTTTCTTTGATAGATCACTCAATATGAGGGACTCTAAATTCACCCAAGTTGCTGTGAAGTCCATAATTTTATCCTTTCTTTTTACTTCTAATTTTTTTTATTTTAAAGACATGGGGTACAATTCAGGGTTAGGTATGCAAATGTTCATTATGCAGGTACCCTTGTTGATGAGGTATGCTCCCCCTCCCCCAACAGTCTCCGGCTACTGCCAATCCTTTTCTTATAGTATTATGATAATCGTTCAAGGTCCACTTATGAGTGAGAACATGTGATACTCAGTTCTTTGATTCTGTGATAAATTGCTCAGTATTATAGACTCTAAGTCCATCCAGGTTGCTGTGAAGATCATGATTTTGCTCTTCTTTATTGCTGTGTAATATTTCATCATGTATATGTACCATATTTTTAAATCCAGTCTTTTTTTGATGGGCAGCATGATTGGTTCCATGTTTTTGCTATTGCCCGCAATTGTATTATAGCCTTCTCACCTAATGGTCACTTAGGTGTCCTGCAGTTACCTCTCAATGAGACAAATAAGTGCTGAAAGTAAGACAGACGACATACTTCTAAAAGTGAGGATTCATTCATTCAATAAATACTGATCAAATGCTTATCACATATGAAATCCCAAATTACATATTTAATTTAAATGTAATAAATGTTTAATGGATACCCAGTTGCCAGTTACATTGTTGGTTTTTGAAGAGATATTGATGAGTAAGTTTGATTTATCCCTTTAGTGGTCTTACACTGAAGAGACAGGGAAACAGGTATGCATACCAAAATACAATGCAGTTAGACTATGCCAACTGCAAAGACAGAGAGAGAAACAAAATGCTGAGGTTTAATAACTGGGAGAATTAATTTTGACTTGGAGTCAAGGGAGGTGCCCCAGAAGAGGTAATGCTGAAGGTGGCTCTTGAAGTTACAGTAAAATGTAAACATCTGTAAGGCTAGGGAATTTTAAATACCCTGAAAGTAGCATGGGATGGATCACAGGGTGACAGAACTGCAGTTTAGGGCAGATGGAGAGAGCTGGAGTCCACTGTTAGCTACAGTCTTCTGAAAAAGATTTGAAAGGTCATGAGAAGTACAGAGGAGGTTAGATATGAGGCTCACTATGAGGCCATATCTTCTAAAAGTTGACAGCCAGTTGAAGGCAACAGGTGAAGGCAATGAAGAAATCAGTAAGGAATGAGCTTTGCAGCCTGGGAAAATAGTGATGTCTACACCTGTAAGAAGAAACCAGAACCCACATGAAAATTTAGACATGTGATAGATGAATTAAAGTTTATATGTATTGAAAATAAAATGTATGCTAAATGTAGCTATAGGGCTGCATCAGAAAATGAAAATGGGTTGGAAAGATAGATGACCCTAGAAAGGAAAGAGAATGCTTGTTAGACTTGTAGGAAGAAAGGTAAGCTGGATGAAAACTAGGCTACATTTTACATGGAAGGAAAGGAACTTGATATAATTTAAATACAAGCTATACCTTAGTGAATCCTAATTTTTAATATCTAGATAGACTCTTTTCTTAGAATCACAGTCCGTATTTTAACTAAGTTCTCATCATCATTACTTGGTTTTATGACAGAAATTTTAAACTTAAGTATTTCCAAAACAGACTGATGTTAGCTTATTGTTAGAGTATAGAAATGCAACTGATTTTTGTGTGCTGAATATCTTGCTACTTTGCTGATTTTTTAAATTAGTTCTAACAATTTATAATGGTATCTTTAGGGTTTTCTACATATGTCGTCTGTGAACAGGGATGATTTTACTTCTTTCTTTCCAATCAGGATAACTTTTATATATTATTTCTTTGCTTAATAGGTCTGGCTAGAACTTTCAGTACTATGTTGAATAGAAGTGGTAAAAATGAACATCCATGCCTTGTTCCTGATCTCAAAGGAAAAGTTTTCAGTCATTCACCATTGAGTATGATATTTGGTATTTTTCATATGTGGCTTTTATTTTGTTGAAGTGGTTTCCTTCTATTGCTAATTGATTGAGTGTTTTTATTATGAAAAGCTGTTGAAGTTTTTCAAAGGTCTTTTCCTCATCTATTGAGATTATCATGTAGATGTTTTTCTTCATTCTGTTAATGTGGTGTATTTCATTTATCTTTTTTCATATTTGTTATTATCCTTGCATCCAAGAGTAAACCCCACTTGGTTATAATGTGTAATCCTTTTAATATGCTATTGGACTCAATTTGCTAGTATTTTGTTGAGAAATTTTGCATCAATGTTCATAAGGGATATTGGTCTACAGTATTTTTTGTAGTGTCTTTATCTGGTTTTGGCATCAGGGAATTGCTGGCTTCATAGAATAGTTAGGCTGTGTTCCCTGTTCTCAAAAATAGTAAGATCCAGAAGGATGAGTATTCATTCTTTAAATGTTTGGTAGAATTCACCTACAAAGCAATCAAGTCCAGGGATTTTCTTTGTCAAGAGAATTATGGTTATTGATTCAGTCTTCTTACCAGTTATATGTTTATTCACATTTCCTAAGTTAGTCATGATTTAGTCTTGGTAGGTATTATATTTCTAGAAATATGTCTATTTCATTAGTTTTTCAATTTGCTGATGTACAATTGCCCATAATACTCTCTAATAAGTCTTTCTTTTTTTGTAGAATTCATAGTAATGTTTCCACTGTCCTCTCTAATTTTCCTCTCTAAATTTAGTATTCTCTGTTTTTGATTTTTGTTGTTGTTGCTTTACTTTCCATTTAGCTAGAAGTTTGTCAATTGTCTTTGAACCTTTGAAAGATCCACGTTTTGGTTTTGTTGATTTTCTATAGTATTTTTATATTCACTGTTTTATTTCTTTCTGCTCTAAGCTTTATTATTTCTTTCCTTTAACTAACTTTGAGTTTAGTTTTTTCTTATTTTTCTAGTTTCTTCACTTGTAAAGTTAGGTTGTTTATTTGAGATCTTTTATATTTTTAATGTAAGCATTTATAGGTATAAATTTCTCCCCTCTCACTGCTTTCACTGCATCCCACAAGTTTTGTTATGTTGTTTTCATTTTCATTTGTTTCTAAGCATTTTCTAATTTCCTTTGTGATTTCTTCTTTTATCTGTTGGTTATTGAAGAGTATGTTTAATTTCCACAAATTTTTAAATTATCCCATTATTCTTCTATTATTGATTTTTAACCTCTTCCCATTGTGGGCAAAGAAGATACATTGTATGATATCTACATTTTAAAATCATTTAAACTTCATTTGTGGTCTAACATATGCGATCCAACAATTAAGTTCCTGAACTCATCCTAGAAAAAGTGCTACATACCTCATTGCTGAATATCACTGCAGTCACCTTTGAGGTATTCCCCTTGGGAAGCTATGCACCGATGCCAGCATCTAGTCTACCCATCAAAGCAGTTTTGGAACTCTTTTTCTGGAATGGCCCTCAGAACTGTTGTCACGAGAATGTTGAAGTTTGAATTAGAGCAAAGAACAAACATTAAATTTCTTGTTAATCTTGGCAAGAGTGGAAGTGAAATCAGGGACATGCTAGTCCAAGTTTATGGGGATAATACCATAAAGAAAATGGCAGTGTAGAAATGGATTAAATGTTTTTCTGAGGGGATAGAAAGCATCACTGATGAAGAGAGGTCAAGAAGGCCAGTATCAAGCAGAACTGATGAAAACATTGCAAAAATTTGTCAGATTGTGCATCAAAATCATCAGCTGACTGTGATAACAGACCAAATAAATATCAATAGAGAAACAGAAAATTCTTAACTGAAAATCTTGGCCTGAGAAATGGTCCCAAAGGAGCTCTTGCATTAGGTTAATGCACCAGCTCACACAGTAGTGTCTATGAGTGAGTTTTAAACCTGTAAACAAATAACTGTACTGAAGCATCTTCTCTACTCACCTGATCTGGTCCCCAACGACTTTTTTCTTTGCCCAAAGTAAAGGAAATATTGAAAGGAAGACATTTTTATGACATTCAGGACATCAAGGGTAATATGACAACAGCTCTGAAAACAATTCCAAAATTACTTTGACAGGTGGACTAGGCAAATTTAATTGTGAGCTCAGGATAGTGCCCCATGAGTACTTGAGAACTATATAAATTTGTTTTTACTAAATTCAGTATTCTGAATATGTTTGTTACATATAATTGATTCATTGTGGTGTTCACATCCTCTATTTCCTCCAATCATTATTATAGAATTCCTATTTCTTCCTTCAGTTCAGTCAATTTTTGCTTCATATAATTTGATGATCTGTTATTCAGTGAATAACTGTTTATACATATTATATCTTTTGATGTATTTAACTTTTTACTAGTATATAATGTCCTTTGTTTCTTGTAACTTTTAAACAAATTTAAAGTCTATCAGGTATGATTTTAGCGTAAGCATGCTGGAACTTTTTTGGTTATTATTTGCATGAAACATTCTTTTCCATCCTATCACTTCTAACGTATTTTTGTCTTTGGATCTAAAGTTAGTTTCTTGTAGACAGCATATAGTTGAACCATGCATTTTTATCTGTTCTTCCAATTTCTATCAATTCACTGGAGAATTTATTTATATTTAAAGTAATTACTGATAAAGAGGAACTGCATTTTGCTCATTACTTTCCGTATGCCTTATAGCTTTTGTGGAGAAGCTTACTGTCTTCTTTGCATTTACTTGATTTTTTTATAGTGAAATATTTAAATTTCCTTCTCTTTTTTTGCATTATTTTTAGTTATTTTGTTGTGGTTACCATGGAGATAATATTTAACAAAGTGGGTTGTTTATTTTCCCTGCATGTTGGCTTTTCTAGCTATCTTATTGCTATCAATTTCCTAATTTAATTAGTTTGTGGTAATAAAGCATATTCTATAAGATTTCATTCTCTTTAAATTTACTGAGACTTGCTTTATTTCTCAGAAGATTGTCTACTTTTTGAGCACTCCATGTAAACTTGAAAACAGTGGGCATTCCATAGTGCTTAGTTTCTATTAATTCAACTATCAGCAGAAGAACTTTCCTTAATATTTCTTGTAGTGTACATCTGGGTAACTTTTCTCAGTTTTTGATCTTCTAACATAGTCTTTAGTTGCACTTGAAAATAATGTATATTCTTCAGTTCTTGCATGCAACGCTCTATAATTGTCAAATGACCTGTCAATTGAAGATTTTCTTTAATATTTTAATTTTCTTTAGTAGGTCTGTGATGAAAAATTTGCTCAGCTTTTGTCTGAAGTTGTCTTAATTTTATTTTTATTTTTGTGGACTCATTTTTCTTGGTATAGAATTCCAAGTCTATGTGGTTTTTAGAAACTATCTTTCCATTATTTTAATGACAGCATTGCTTTGTCCATCTGATCACATTCCTTCTGATGAAAAACAAGGGGACATTCTTATTCTTGTTTCCCTTGCATACTTTTTTTCCCTGATGCTGTTAAGGCTTTTTTCTTTGTTATTTATTTACAGTCTGCTTGAATGTGATGTGTCCTTAGGTGATTTTCTTTGTTTTTATGCTTCTTGGGTTCCTTGGATCTAATGGTTATGATATTTTTTATTACACTTGGGAAATGTTTGATCTTATTGTTGCACACATTTTTCTTTCTGTTCTAATCACCATTTCTTCTTCTTTTGTGATTTAAATGACACAGAGGTTGTTTTGCTTGATATTGTTTCACAGGCCACTGATACTTTCATATTTTTCTATTTTTTTTTGCTTAAGTTTAGATAGTTTCTAGTGCTCTGGCTTAGGTGTTTCTCCTGAGATATCATATCTCTTCTCTCATTATGCTTATATTTTCTCTTAAGTCCTCAAATATATTTATAGTAGCTTTGTAAAGTCCTTGTCTGTTTACTGTTATCATATCTGTCAGCATGTCTGTCATCTCTGGGTCTATTTTTAATGATGTATTTTTGTTTTGCTTCTTTGAATACATAGTATTTTAATTGCACTTTGGTCATTGTGGATACTACATTGTTGAGTATTGAGATTTTGTCTTTCTTTTAAGAGTGTTGAGTTTTGTTAGATATTATTCTGATTATTTTATAACTTTCTAAAGTTTTTTTCAAAAGATCTAGAGTCCTGTTGAGCAACAAAAGCCCACTTCCAGGGATTGACCTTTCTCGAATATCTGATAAATGCCCAGGTTATTCAGTAAAGTCTCTCCAGTGAAGCCAGTCAGAATTGTACCATCTCTGACTTCAGTATGAGCTCCAAAATCTTTGACTCAAAGATCCCTAATAGTTACTCTTTGCCCAGCATCATGAAATCTTGCTCTGTATATGAGCAGCTTAGTTTTATTCAAGAATCGAGGGGAGTCCTATGCAGTTTTTCTTTTTTTACTTCTAAAGTATCCTTCTCTTTGTACTCCATCTTATAAGTTTCATTTACCTCCACCACCCAATGACTTATGTGTTCTCAGCCCTGCAAGACTACAATTGCCTGCATGGTTTTATTTTTTATGGACTTGTATGAAATATAAGTTTGTATGAATTCCAGATTCCTTAGCTGCTATTTAGAAAGGGTCTTAAAATTTACATCAGAAAATTGTCATAAATTCAAGACAATTTTGGGACTCATTTAATCCTTTTCCATTGTTTCTAGGATCACTGTCTATTGTCTAAACTTGCTGACTATTGTCTAAAATCTGCAAATAGCTGTTTCATGTTTTTGGCTCATTTTTATAGTGTTCTATGATGGAGGGGATAGTCTAGTGTCAATTGCTTTGTAATAATCAGAAGCAGAAGTCCAGCATGTTGAACAAGCTAACTAACATAGCACGCTTTTATTATTTTATTTATTTCAAAACCCTTTGGAGTTTCCCTAGCTTCCTCAGCATAAAAATATAAGTACTTTTCAAGGCTCTTATAAGGCCTTGAATTATCTCTCCCTACTGTTATTCTGACCTCCAATCCCAATCTATGCCTTATTCTCTTAAATGCAGACATATTAGCTTTCTTGATCTTCCTCAAATGCACTAACTACATTTCTCAGGATATTTACTTGTAGTTCTTTCCTTTGCTATTTATGTGATTTATGCCCTACTTCTTCCAGGTGTCTGCCCCAAATTCACCTATAAATGTAGTTGTCCCTGACAATCCTATATACAATGTATATCCTCATCACTTTACATCCTTTTTACTCTGCTTTATTTTTATTTTTTATTTTTTTTTAGTTGGAGTCTCACTCTGTCACCCAGACTGGAGTGCAGTGGCCGCTCCCGGCTACTGCAGCCTCGATCCACTGGGCTGTGGCGATCCTTCCGCCTCAGCCTTCCGAGTAGCCAGAATTACAGGCATGTGCTACCATGCCTGGCTGATTTTTTGATTTATTGTAGAGATGAGGTCTCGCCAAGTTGCCCAGGTGGGTCTCAAACCCGCGGGCGCAGGCAATCCACTCACCTCAGCCTCCCAAAGCGCAGGATTACAGACTGAGCCACCGAGCCCGGCTACTCTACTTTATTTTGAAAGACAATTATCAATTCTTGACATACTCCCAAACTCCCCAGTTCTTCAGAAGCTCTAGGACCAGTATTTGACTCAAAGGCTCAGTAGTTATTCTGTGCCTGGCATCATGGAGTCTTGCCCTACACACGAGAAGCTTAGAATTCATCTAACTCTCAAGAAAGTTCCATTGTAGTTTCATGTATTTGTGTGTCTGTTTCCATTCTCCCTATTAGAATATAAGAACAGAAATATTATTTTAGTTTATCCTTGCTACCCATAACAGTATGTGGTAATATTAAGTGCTTAATTCATGGCTGTACAGTAAAATTTTTTATGTACTTGGAGAAAATGCCATATAATTTATAATCATGTGTGAAGGCAGAACATTAAGAAAAATAATAAATATTTGGGTTTACTTATTATAGGGATTGTAAAAGGAAACATACTAGAAATGATTAAGAGGATTTCTGAATAGTATCTGAAGAGAATCTTCTTGCAAAAAAAAAAGATCATATATTTGGAATGGGTCCAATAGCTATAGCTAAATGTCTCTCTCTCTCTTTTTTTTTCTTGAGACTTAGCTTCTCAGGAATAGGGAACTAAGCTGGTGAAACAATAGAACTAACAAAGCTCGTGGGTCAGAAGGACAAGGTTATGATAAGGTGATGGAGAATGCTGAGGGGTTGCTTGGGTTGGACTGGAAGGTGAGATAGGCTAGGAAGGAACCAAAGGTCTGAAGGTCATGGTGGGGCTCAGAGCATGCAAGTTGTGCTTGAAATTCAGGTTGACAGAATACTGGTTAAACTTTAAGTTTCTCTGGCTTATCTTGGAAAGGCTGAAAAGGTCTTAGTGACGGCTTGGCCTAAATCTCTTATTTATCAGTGAAGAAGTTAAGTCTCAGAAAGGTGGCATGACCTCTCTCCAATGTCTCCCAGTTAAGAAGTCCCCCTAAATATAGCCCAGGTTCACAGACACCAGTGAGGATCAAATCTACCACTGGGACGCTTATCTCACTCAACTTCCCCTCAGATGGTGTCTCAATGAGGGTCACTTCTGCTCCCTAATTTGTCATGAACTTCAAAATTCTTAATGACACAAAGAAGGAAAATATCTGAACTAAAGCCTGCATTGTTTTCTCTGTGGTTCAGTAAGTTTTTTGGCTCCAGAGCATTTGGAAGTTTGTTTCTGAAACAAGTTACAGTGCATCCACCTCCAAGTGCTTATCCAGCCAACAGAACGCCTGTCCCTAACTGACAGAACTCTGCCACCTGCTGTTTGCCTATCTAACCAGGTTGTCTGGCAGCTGGGCACTTTTCAGTATGATCAAGGACAGTGGATCAACGCTTATCATTTGTCAAGCTTTCCTCTCAGACTGGGAAACCTCACGTCCACACTGACTGATGATTTAGCAGGGATTAGGGGAGGAACAAGAGTGACTCACTGGCCTGTGAGTTGCACAGGTGTCTTCTGGATTCGGGTAGTGTCTAGAAAGAGGTCCTTGTGGTGGGTAGGGAGACCTGCATTCCAGTCCCCCCCCACTATCTATTTGGTACCTGTTGTGAATAAAGTCATGTCCCCTCACTGAGCCTTGTTTAATCATTTCCAGAGTGAAGTGGAAGAGAAAATACATTTTTAGCATTTATTCCTAATCAAAAATCTGGAATTGCCTGGAAAAAGACAAGCACTTTTTCATGTGAGGACTTCAAGTGAAATGAAGTCTGCAAAGTAATATCTCTAACTGCTGTTTGCTGGTCATTATAAAAAGTGAGTTAATAATGGACTCAGAAATTCTGAGCATCCAGCCCAGGAACAGGTTAAGTTCCTTCGTAAGAAGCAGAGAGAGGTGGGGATGCTCTAGGCTGAACAGTCAGTAAGCAGAATAGACAAATCTCAATTCTAAAGAAGCAGCATTTGCTGATTGCTGTTTTATATTGGCAATGCATTGCTCTGGACCCACAGATGTTAATTGTAGCCAGAAAAAGACCAGAACACTGCAATAGCATGATATATTGAGAAAAACACACTATTTGGAATGGTGCAGACGTGGAGTCAAATCCAGTTCTGGAACTGACTATTCATCCTTTCTGAATCTAAATTCTATCATTAGTAACTCGGGGATAATTATATTTTGCATGGATTTTATGAGGATTAGAGATGACATATGCAAAATGCTTGGCACATGATAAACATTTGCTAAATGTTATCCAATTTTATTAGTGAGGCATGAAATAGTGATGAGAATTTAAGCCCAAACAGGTATAGTGCAATGCTGCTAAACTTAGAACTTCTAAGGGCACGTCTAGACTCACATGCAGTTTTATAATGAGGTCTCTAACACAGCCTTATGAGAGGAGCGGACTTTTTAGTAACCCGTGGTGGCCGCTGTAAGAAGGTGCACGACTGCAAGTCTCCAAGCTTCCATTTAGAGACTACAGAAAACAGGGCCTCCAAAATTTCTGTAGAAGAGCCCTAAGGATGGCAACTTGATAAGAAATGGGTACCTAAGGACTTGCTTTAGAGTGAAGTTTACACATAAGCTTATGAATGATTAGAAAATATCAATTGTTCATATCAAAGAATAAAAGACTTATAGGGTGGAGTGGGGATGGGGAGACAAGGTCTTCTCCTCACCATGTTTCTTGATGCCTCTACTGCAGTTATAGCATAAATAGGTATAAAAGCAAAATTATGACCTGTGGAGTTTCATGCTAGTTGGGACATTAGAAATTTTCTTAGACAGTTTCCTCCCTATTTAATTGAAGATGACAGTAAGCGCAGAAAAGAAAAGCTATGGGCCCAATGCTAATCTGCGTAAAGGCATGCATATCTATGCAAGGAGGGGGACCCCCAAAAACCCAGAATTATCTTTTGGAGGGTGAGCCCATTGTAATACCGTCTTCCCCTGCCTGGTAAGAGTTCTAGAGACCCATCAGCATTAGTGTATCAGCTAGGGTTGTTGTGAAAGGCTGCATTTGGCTTCAGTGAATTTTTTTTTTTTTTTGAAAGTATTTCAGCTCATTTGCTCATTTCATGATGAGTGATTTACGAGTGCACCTGCCCACAACATGCTGAGTGTTCAGGAGTTTTTGACCAAAGATGGCATGACCCCTGTGCTCTGCCCTCTCTATTTACCTGATCTCACCCCAAGCGACTTTTGTTTTTTGTTTTCCCAGATTAGAAACGTCCTCAGAAGAAAACATTTTGCTGATGTGGAAGAGGCTAAAAAAAATGGCAGAAACACTAAAAGTCATCAAAATTGACAAGTTCAAAAGCTGTCTTGAGTAGTGAAAAAAGTGTCTCTGTAGGTATAGTGTATCAAACAGAGAGTATTTTGAAGGTAACTGCAGTTTAACTATTAAGAATAAATATACCTTATAATAAATAAATTACAGGATTTTTTAGTCCTCCCTTATAAAACTTGATTTTTGGTTTTAATTTCCCTCTTTTCCATACATATATATGCACACAAACACAAAACACACACACACACACACACACACACACACACACACACACACACACACACACACACTCACTCATTAAAAATAGGACTAAAAAAACCAGAAAGCAACAAGGTTGTCCCTGGTTCTTCACTCATATACCATTTACTCAATAAATAGCAACATAGAAGAGACAAATGACTTTAGGGCAAAGAGGGACTGAGAATGGAAAAATGTCTCTCTAAATAAAGATAACTGTGGTGAACAAAAGAATTACATTAACTGTAATCATAGGTTAAATTAATTAAATATTTGCTCATTGTTTTTATGGAGATTCAGAATAAACATCAGTGCTCTTACTCCACTGAGCTCCAGGTCCATATGCAGCATATGAGTTTATGTTGGTTTATGCCCACAGCCTCCTACACAGAATGAAGGCACAGAGATTATTCTATGTGTTGAGTAGATAAGTGTCCTTGAGCAAGTGGGAAGGTTCTACATCTTAATGTCTTTACCTATAATAGTGGGTAATAATATCTACCTCATTAGATTTCAGTGAGGATCAAATGAGCTAACATAAGAAAAAGAGTCTTAAAAACTTTAAGAAGCCCATACAAATACCAATTCTTGCTGTTTTTTCCTCCCTTAAGGGTGCACTTGGTTTTCCTAAAGAAGCTTTTAAGAAAAAGGCAAAGTTGATGCTAGGCTTTCATAGTCTGCTCTTTCAGGTACAGTTCATGAATTATGATTTGAACCTTAAAAAAATTAGAATAGATAACTTTCAAAAATGCCCTATTTTGAAACACTCTGTCTAGTCTCCTTTATTCATTCTTCACATGCTATTTCCCAAATTTTTGACCCTTCTCACCTTCCTGGAGGCAATTTTCTTTCTGCTTTTTCTTTTCCCCCCTCTCTCAATGCAAAATCTCTGAAAGAAGAACTGGCTAGCTAGGAGATACTTCACAGAGATCTCCAACAATATTGCAATTATGAAACTCCAGCAAGAAAAGATGTAAGATTATCTTTTTTAAAAAAGTACTATCAGAAATATTGAGAACATGACTTTACTATGATAACTGTTTCTTCCACTTCCATTTTTTCTGGTGGTAACAAAATATCATTTCTAAAAGCATGCTAGTATGGGAGCCAAGGCCCTTAATCCCCTAAAGCTTCTCACTGAAAATCGCTGACAAGAAGCAGATTGATTAATATGACCAAAGACTTACAAATTTAATGTGTATACAGTGAGTCTTTAGAATGAAGATCCAAGGGTACTGGAGATAGTATCTATTTTTATGCCTAGGTTAAATGAAGTATGGGCAGCTGAAAGGACAAAAAACCAAAATGGAGTTGATATTGCCAAAGAGCAGTCATTTTAACACTGTTTAGCTTTGTCGTGTTTTTGTAGCAGTTCTCTTTAATTTACCCTATAATAATTAGAAAATGATAGAACTGGAATCCTAGAGGTAGCTATTAATAATTGTCTTGCAACCTTCCAGGTACTGATTACTTTGCTATTCCAAGTATTTGTCTTCCAGCCATTAAAGATCAAACTAACCTAATCTATTGTGATCAGTCCTTCGTGATCTATATGACACAGACATACCCTATCACTATGGCAACAGTTCCTGTGCTACTTGTCCCCTTCATGATGATGTAAACATACTGCCACCCAATCACCTTTATGACCTATCCTCACCAAAGGAAAACCTTAAGAAGCATTGAACCCCAAGCAACCACTGCCATGCTTTCATTGAACTCTGGCCAGGCCATACTTTTCTTTACACCCTGGCCCCCTCCTCAACCTAGGGGAAGTTCAGACCCTCCCTTTTCTCTCTTTTTTCAATGTGCTTTCTAAATAAACTATTTTCCTAATCTAATTTCTGCACAATTATTTGCATCTTATCTGCAACACTGGCCTATCCCAGAGACCAAACAGCAGCCATGTAAAAATATGATTGAACAAAAAAAGTGGGATCTAATGCCAGTAAAGTGAGTGGAAAAACCCAACAAGGCCTGTCTGTCAGACTCTCCTTGGCTTCTCTGAGCAGCATCCCCCCTTCTGGGTGTCAAACAGGACTCTCTCTGCAATGAGGATCTTAAGACCTATAGTTAAACAAGTTAGGGCAGATAATTTATTTATGATGGGTTTTCGTACAGATAGAGTGGAGAGACAGAGTGATATTTTTACCTTTTTCCACTGGCTTTAGGGAAAAAGTGTTATTTCCAAGGAGGGAGAAGAGGAGTTCTAGTTTCTGTCTCCTACCTTGGGGAAGAGTGTTACCGAGAGATAGGAGGACAGGAAAGACTCAGAGAAAAACCTTTGCTTCTGAGGCTGCTGCTGAATTCTTCATTTTGAGGGATTGTTTTCTGAGCCCCAACAGCAGTCCTAAAATTGGGGACACAAACTTAAAAGACCAAAGGCACTTGAGAAGGGGGCTGTGTCAATGAAACTGGGCTCTGTACTGAGCTGGAGAGCATGAGCCCTCCTGGGGGAGCTCTTGTTCCTCCTTTCCAGCCAAGTAGTCAAAAGTGGAATAGAGGCTACAGGACAGCTGGAGTCATTGATCTGAGCTTTTTGTGAAATTCCCTGATTTTTGTTGCCAATTAATTAACTAAGAAGAAATGTAAATTTTCAACTATGTTAGAAACCCAGAAAATACACATATGAGACATAGTGGACTAAAAGAGCTAGAGAAAGAATGGAAATTCATAAGTCCAGATCCAACATCACTGCCGAGTATTAAACTAATTCAGAGTTTGTGTCCTACAGCAGGTGTGTGAATAGCAACAGCTCTGAACTCCCAGGGTCACATGAGCATGCGTGTTGATTTTTTTCATTCATGACTATAGTAGATCTCTGAATAGAGCACTGGGAAAATGCAGAGAGCATTGAGCTAATCCCTGGGTTTGGACCCCAAGGAGCATGTAATCCAAGCAGACAGATAAGGTATACACAATGAAAACAAATTCTATTCTAGAAGTAAAATAAGTCCATACAAGGTAGTGGCTGGTGGCATTGTAGTCAAATGCACATGGCATCAGACCTTGGTAAGCCAATTACTTTTCCTTGGTTTCCTGAGCTGTAGAGAGTAATAGGGATGCTATGAGCACCAAACGAAATAATATAGGGAACATTCTTGGCATAGTGTCCTGCACCAACTTGAGACTCTCACAAGCAATATTAATAATGGTGGTACTACTAGTAATAATGGAAATGAGAGAAATTAAATGTCATAAAGTTACTGATGATGAGAAACGTGAGTGATAGAGGTAGCATGAGCAAGAGAGACCCTTGCTACTTAAAGGTGAGGACTACAGGCAGGCAGCATTGGCATCTTCTGGGACGCTGTAAAAAATACAAAAACTCAGGTCTCACCCTGGAGGTACTGCACCAGAACCTACATTTTTTTATAGCATTTTCCTGAGGTGATCTACATGCACATTGAAGTTCAAAAAGCAATGTGCTAGAGATATTAGAGGAGGCATGAACAATGTGACTTGGAGGTGAGGAAAAGTCTTTAGGATAAGGCAGCATTTAACCAGATGATAAACCTTCAAACTTTTTGGTCTCAGAACCACTTTCAAAATTTCAAAAATTATTAAAGACCCAGGAACTTTTGCTTACATGCTTTGTTTTTCTGTCTGATGCTTAACAATAGAAGGTGACTGGATTCTTGTACCTGCTTCAGCATTCAATCTGTTATGTTACATCATTTTAGTTGATGTATATGAAGACAATTTGGTCTTACACAAATATATAGCTTGCAAAGATAAGAGTATTTTTATACCCTTTTCATATAATTGTGAATATTCTCTCTTGTGTTCTATAAAAATTCTACAAGTGGTAGATAATCTCATGGACTCTCAAAAGTAATGAGTCAATATTTGGAAGACTGGCATAACTCTGTGAGCCAATATTTTCCAAATGAATAGTGTATGCTTTTACAAAATGAAAAGCATGGGTTAAAGATCCATTCAAAGTAGACTACTGGATTTTAACATAGCAGCATGATTATAGATTAATGAATTTTGGTCTGTATAAATTAATGGATTTTAATATACCAGGACACAACATCCATTGTGTGAGTTTTTCCCTGAGATAGCCATAATACTTTGGCATGCAGTAGAAGTGCTTTTTCTGTATTTTCTCACATAGACTATTAAAAAGAAGTATACCTAATGGTTAAAATTCAAAAAATGAATAACTTTTACTGTTCTGTTCAGATCATTCTTAAGTGGCACCGAATACACAGTGGTGAGGAATGCGATGTCTATTGGTATGATCTGGGGCTACTATCTTGATCTGTGCTGAGGAACAGCAGTTTTACTCGCTATGGGTTTTGCACCATCAGAGCAAATTTTAGCACAGAGGAAAACACAAGAAAGATCTTAATATCATTATAACCTTTATTTTTACCTCTCAGGGGTCCTTGAAAGGGCCTTGGGTACTCCATACAGTCCTTTAGATCATGCCTTGAGAGCCACAGGAACAGAACTTGGGATGACAAAGGGTTCCATAGGAGGCTAGGGGAAAGGAAGGGGCCTACAAAGCACATTGAGTTATGCCATGAAGATGAAATAGGAGTAAGCAAAGCACATTCAACCAACATGGAGCAGAGCTTATGCAATTCGGAAACAGCTGCCTGATTTGCTAAGAACAGAGGCATAATATAAAGAAAAGACACCCTTCTTTAGTTTGTTTATTGACTAAGCCTCAGTGAAGTAGTTTCAACTTCAACTAGTCACATTTTGCTAAGTGAACTTGAACATCTTGGCAAATGATTAAAGTTTAAAACTCAAAGAGGAGACATATGGGTAAATCTCTTTTGCCATTACGTCTAACTAAAAAATTTGAAGTCTCCCTTTTAAAAAAGGAGGAAGAATTTATTATTTTTAAGACAAATCACCACTTTAATTTTACAATTCATATCAATACTATTTTTCTATATGAGTTATAATCTCTCCTCTTGAAGAAGACCCAAGAGGTTAAAGATTCTATTGTTAATTTTTATTTTATGTACTTTAGAGAAAATGTCTCTAGCCTGGAAAATCACATGGATTAGATCAGAGATTGTAAGTAGCCTTGATTTCTAAATGTCTAACAATTTTCTTAATGTATTTAAGGTTGCACATTGTTGATCATGGGGAACACAATAGCAGAAGGCTAGAACATAAATCCCAGTGTCTTGACTTTTTCATCCTTAAGTTTTACCCAAAGATAAGAGCACTGAAATATCAATGAAAAGAAAGCACCCCTGAAGAGGCTACCACAGGGACAGATGCTATCCACAGAAGATGATGAGGTCTATAGAGGTCTATAAGGTCTATAGAGATGATAAAACAGGATGCAGATGTACAACCTTGGATCTGAGGACCCATGGGAATCTCAGCCTTGCTGTCTGTGACCATCTCTGATTCTCAGGCAGCCTCCTATCTGAGGCAAACAGAAACCTGGTATAGTGTCTCTTGAACTTCCCACCTTCTTCAAAACTCTGCAACTCAAGCTCCCATGGTCACCTGACTTACCTGCAGCATTAGTCCTGGACTACCCAGCTTGATCACCAATGGAAGGGCACATTCCTCAGAGAAATGGACAGTGAGGCTCCTTTTGATGTGGACAAGGCTTTCACAGCTCAGCCTGGGGCTTCTCTCATTTTCTGTGAAATAGACTTTAAGAGATGCTTAACTGCTTAAAATCATTGGTGAAAATAACTCACAGGAGGATTTTTGAGCCAGCATAGCCAAACGTGCCATTACAGTCTTAGTCAAAATCCTGCTATGCGTGCTTGCTTTTTATCTTCTAGTCTGACTTGGATGTTTTATTCCTATATTCAAAGGGATGTGAATATCATCTTTTAAAATTATAAAACAAATGCTGATTTACTTTAGTGATTGTATAAAATTACAAAAAATAAAGAAAATTAAAATGATTTATATGTCTGTCAAGAAAAATTATTCAAAGCTTGGAAATGGACCATAAATATGGGTGGCATGTCTCTCCTATATCATATGAGGGCAACAGTCTACCCAATAATGATCTAAAAGCAATGAAAATATAATGTGAAATCCAAGAGGAAACTGTATAATTTTAAATATTCTAATAGCCATATTAAAAATATTAAAGAGTAAAACTGTTTTTATAATAAAACTTATTTAGCCCGATGTATATAAAATATTATCCATTTTAATATGTAAGAGATACAGTAAATTTATTAATGAAATATGTTATTATGTTGTACTAAGTCTTCAAAATCTAGATAGTATTTTATTTTTACTTTTTATTTTTAGTTGACAAAATAATTCTACATGTTTAAGGGATACAGTGTGATATTTCAATGCATCTATACAATGTAAAAAGATCAAAGCAGAAAATCAGCGTATTCATGACCTCATGTATTTGTCATTTGTGTCACGAACATTCACAATTCTGTCTTCTAGTTTTTTGAAAATGTATGCTAAATTATTATTATCCATACTCACCCTATAGTGCTTAGAACACTAGAATTTATTTCTCCTAGCTAGTGGTAGCTTTGTATCCCTTAACCAACCTTTTGATACCCTCCCCTGCCCCCGTTATAGATTCTAATGACTATAATTCTACTCTCTACTTCTATGAGCTCAGTTTTTTTTAAGTTTCCACATATGAGTGGGCACATACAGTATTTATTTTTCTGTGCCTGACATATCACTTCATATAATGGCCTTCGGGTTCATCTATGTTGTGTGAATGATAGGATTTTCATTCTTTTTTATGACTGAATAGTATTCCATTGTTTACATAGACCACATTTTCTTTCTTCATCTGTCAATGGATAAGAGGTTGATTCCCTATCTTGGTTACTGTGACTAGTGTGGCAATAAACCAACAAAAATACAATATGAAACACAAGGGAAAATGCATTGTTTTTAATTACCTAATAGGCATATTAAAAAATGAAAAGAAATAGGCAGAACTAATTTTATAATATAATTCCTTTAACCCAATGTATCCAAATGTTGTCAATTTAATATTTAATAGAGATAAGAATTATAAATGATATATTTTGTATTCTTTTATTTACTAAATCTTCAAAATCTGGTATTATTTTATACTTACAGCATATCTCAATTTGAGATAGCGCTATTTCAAATATTCAAAAGTCACATGTGACTAGTGGCTACCATGTTGAACAACGTAAATCTAAGGGAGTAAACTTTGTTCAACTCACTGTTTATTATTTGTTAAACGTCCTAGACTTAGTGAAGTCACAAGAGATACAAATAATTTCTGTTCAGTAAGAAATATAACACAAATAACCATCCTGGGTTGTAGATTATTAACCAATCACATCCTAGCATTCCTTTATTAGATTGCCTATGAATGCCTACTTCCTCAAACATTCTTTAACAAGTCCTAATATAGTACCAATGTCTTACTCAGGGGCTGAGTAGAGGCAAAGCTGATACAAGCTGATATATTACTGGTTCCCTCATTACTTAGTTAATTGAACAAATTTTGGACATGTGTTCATTTTATATTTTCATGAGTCATGGCTTTCACCTTGTTGAAGATTTCTACTTCAGCAATTCTGATACCTGGAGCCACTATTAACATGTTACTGTCTTTTATTATCTGCCTGTAGCCCTCTTTATGGAGATACATTCTGCATATATAACTCCATCATCCCCATTTTTGCTGATATAAATATTGAAAACACTGTGTTAAGTAAATACTCATGTATATTTTACTTGTCTGAAATTTATATAACTTCCAAGGTTATTTGATATCCATTACCAAATTGTCTTTCTGAAATATTTTATCATAAACTTTCTTATTACCGGACAATAAAAGTGTCTGATTCCTTACTCTAGAAAACTCTGCAAAAGAACTGATAATATTGCTTGCTCTTTTTTAAAATCTAGATGTATTTTATCTTTTTGCAGTGACTTTGATGTTCAGAATACTGACTAAAGCATCCATAATACCAGTAGTAGTAAAAAGAGGTTTCTCAGTTTTATGTTTCAGTTAGACACAATACCAGTAGAATTCTCACCATTAAGGAAGATGCTTGCTATTGTTTTATGATAGTTTTCTAACATATTAAGGATACTCCTATTTTACTAATTAAAAAAAAACTATAGAGTAAAACTCCTTTCATCTACTAGTACAATAATAATTAAATTAATATTATATATAGTTCATAGGTCTTCTAATGTTTAATTATCCATGTCTTCTTAGATTAAGCCTTAGTTAACAAAGTGTGCTGTTCCTTTTACATACTTACAAATTCAGTGAGCTGCTATTTAGTTAGCATATTTGGCATTTACATTTATTAATATAAGGTATATTCATCTAAATGCTTTATTTTTTAAAAAAATTTAGTGAGGCTTAATATCAGAGCTCTAATTTAGTAAAATAAAAATTAAAACCCTTCAGTTCCTTTGAATTCTTTGACACCATTTAAATGGTACAGAAATTATCTTATCCTTGAACATTTGAATTAACTCTCCTGCAATGCTCACTGACATCTTTTCCAGAGGTCATTCTCTCATAAACTTTAAAAATTTTCTTTCACTTTTTAAATTTATTGTAACTTTTTTTCTCTACTTGAGCCTTAAGCCCTTAAGCAGGGGAGGGGTCTGAGGAGGTCTGTGCAGTGAGAAATCATTCTGCTTGGTGTGTGGACATGGGGTGGAGACGGATCACCAGGACAGGCTGCACTCCTGGTCTCCCTGTGACCTCCAGGGCCACCTGATGAGCAAGAGAGACTCAGGGGCTGGACAGGGGCAGAGCTGAGAGAACTGACTCAGTTGTAGAACAATGTTCCCTGACAGAAGATCGAGGTAGAGGGAGTAGCAGTCCAAGGATATTAGAAGATTTTGTCTGGTTCAAGCCAAGCTCTATTCTGGAAGGAAGGTTTCCATCTAGGAGGCCCAGCACAGCCAGCACTTTTCTGAATTAGATGAGGCAGACATATGATTTGTCGATACAGGAGCCTAGGCAAGGTTTGGGATTAGCAGGCATAATCCTCCCCATGTTTCCCATGATAGGGATGTTGGGATACTGGCAACAGGGCTGTCACAGTGAGCCATACTTGCACAACTCCCAGAACAGGATTCGTAGAGACTACAGCATGAAGAGCTGCTCTTAGGATGGTAAGGTGCTGTGTGCACCACTAATCTGGAACTCCAAATAGGACCTAAGTCCTATTAAGCCAATGAGTACAGAAGAGGGACTGTAGGCAAAAACCTGGACATACGAACTGGGACAACTCAGGGAGGGTGTAGCAGATCAAATGCACACGTATACTGAAGCATCACACTGTAGCCCACACATGTGTACAATTATTATGTGTCAAATTTTTTAAAATACCCTAAAATAAATTGATTTAAAAGATGGGAGTGCTAGGGAGAACCCTAGGCTTACTCCAAGAGCATGGTCCTATGAAACTGAGACTAATTCCAGACTTCAGTTGCAATGATAATGAGATTTATATTGTGCCCCAAGCCTTAGGACTAGTCCAGGAAACAAGTTGGGCAGCAAACCTGGGCACAAAGGCCCTGAGTGGTTGTAAGAGTCAAGAGACCCTACTTCCCCCAGAGCCATGCTCCTACACCTCTGTAAGTCGAGTGCCTTCTTTTCCTTCTTTCTTTCCTTTTAGTTCTCTCCTTCTCTTACATCACTACTACCCTTCTCTTTCTCCTTCTCCTCCTTCTCCTTCTCCTTCTCGTTTTCCTTCTCCTTCTCCTTCTCCTTCTCCTTCTCGTTTTCCTTCTCCTTCTCCTTCTCCTTCTCCTTCTCCTTCTCCTTCTCCTTCTCCTTCTCCTTCTCCTTCTCCTTCTCCTTCTCCTTCTCCTTCTCCTTCTCCTTCTCCTTCTCCTTCTCCTTCTCCTTCTTCTTCTTCTTCTTCTTCTTCTTCTTCTTCTTCTTCTTCTTCTTCTTGAGTCGGGATCTCATTCTGTTGCTCAGGCTGGAGTGCAATGACCCTATCACAGCTCATCATAGCCTCGATCCCCTGGGCTCAGGCAATCCTTCCACCTTAGCATCCTGAGTAGCTGGAACTACAGGAATGTGCCACTACAGCGGCTAATTTTTTTGTAGAGACAAGGTTTCCTATGTTGCTCAGGCTGGATTTGAACTCCTGGGCTCAAGCAATTCTTTCGTCTCAGCCTCCCAAAGTGCTAGGATTACAGGCGTGAGCCACTGTACCTGGTCCCCACTCCCATTCATTCTTTCCCTGCGTCCCTGCCTTCATCCAGCTTCTGATGCCCAAGCTCTGTGGTTGTCTTTTAGTGCTAATGAAGATATCACCCCCTGAGAAAGAAAGGCAGGCTGATGTGCCTTCTCACTCAAAAGCACGGATGCCCAGAGACTCGTTTCAAGACATTTATCTGCCACTGAACAATGGCATCTGCTGCTGAGAAGAAATTAAAGCTACTGCTAAGTAGAGCAGCACAGTGCATAATAGTCTCACTGAACAGGGAAGGTGTCTGCTGGTGACTGCTGCAAAGCCACGTCTGACAAGGTCCTCACCCATATTGCCTGCAATCCTTCGCAGCTGGCTGTGCAGCTGGTGGGGAGTCTGTACTCCCCATGCTGATGGATGCAGAAGAATGCATTCTGGTGATGGAGAAAATCCAATGAGGCAGGAAACAGCTTGACCAGGACAAGCTCTCTCTGCATGTCTTTCAGCGAGGCTGCTGAAAGGAAAACCTGGAAAGGGACAACACTGAGGGCAGGGGAGTAGGTTAACCAAATTTGCTTCAGTGAGCTCAAAACCAGGATGTGAATAGGATCTGACAACCCTTCCCATTATAACAGGACCCTTGTCAGGTAAAATAACCCTCATGAATTGGCTGAAAACCCCTCAGCAGGGCAACTGACCTCATGGTCACTTGGCAGTCATAGAAGCTAAGAACTAGCTCCAATTAAATTTTAAAACAAGAAAAGCATTGCGAGTACCAAACTTTATTATTTCTCTGAGGCAAAAGCACATATCTTCCCTTTCAATGACCTTGAAACAATGAATGACTGAACTCTTGCTGCAGAGAAGAAATTGTGATGCTTGAGACTTCTTCAGCAGTGTCACTGTCTCCTTTGTGGTCACCGTGAGGGGTAAGACACCAAACCATGGTGTAGAAAGAGGAGGAGTGTGAGTTTGAATGTCACTTTCCCCACACAGTGCTAGGTGACTTTTGATCTAATCACTTAATTACCCTGAGATAATTCTGTTTGTTTTATGTAAGGGGTAATTAAGAACACTTAATGTGAATGCGCCTAGCATGGTGCCTGAATTATTTCAGGTGGTCAGTAAACATAAATTCTTTTCATCTTCCCTATTAAAATTTTCTATATCCCCAGAAACTCCACAGCCTTTGGAGCATGGTACGGATGTTGTACATGAAGGTGTCGTTGAGTGTCTTGGACACTAAAGGCAGTGCTCTCAAACAAACTATGACAGGCTCTGAATATGTGCTATTTATTTAGTTCACCAGGAAAACAAGAATGCATACTCACTCCAAATATTTCTTAATTATCTACTTTGAATTATGTACTGAACTAGGCCTTGGGGATGTCGCAGTGCAAAAGATAAACAAGGTCATTACCTGCATCACTCAGGATGTTTTTGGTCATGTGTAACAGATCATCCAGCTCAAAGTGACATAAATAATAAAGAGAGAGAATTGCCTCAAATCACTAGAAAAGCCAGAGATAGAGTGGGCTTCAGGAATGGTTTGGGAATCTCTCAGTACTATGGTTGTTAGAGACACTGTTCCTTTCCATCTCTGTTCTGCCTTTCACAGCATCTGCCTTATCATAAGGCTGGTGGCTGTCAAGGTCACATGATGGCTGCCAAGGTTACATGCTTTCTTTTCCATAAGCAGAGAGCTAGGAGCTCCCAGCCAATCTCTCTTTGTGTCTCATTGGTCCTAATTAGCATGCATCCCTGAATACACTGCAGCCAGTAGATGGGATCATGCTGACTCGTTTAGTCCTATTTAGTCCTAAGCCACATATTCTGTGCTAGAGCTGCAATACAGTCAGTTTAGGATAAAGGCCATGGGCTGAGGGCAAGGGACAGAGCTACCCAATCAATCCTGGGTGGTAGGAAGAGAAGGAGGATGATACTGGGAAGTTATAACCATGGTACTGTGTTCTCTTTAGTGACGGCACAGAGCTTCTGGTTAAGTTTGGCAACTTGGCAAAGCAAACTTTTTTTAAAATGAAAATTTCTGCTACTTTCCTGGGAAAAATGTATATCAGGAATGAATAGCCAGGCGCAGTGGCTCACACTTGTAATCACAGCACTTTGGGAGGCAGAAGCAAGAGTATTGCCTGAGCCCAGGGGTTAGAGACCAGCCTGGGCAACTTGGCAAGACGGCCTCTCTAAAATAAATTTTAAAAATTAGCCAAGTGTAGTTATGCACACCTGCAGTTCCAGCTACTTAGAAGGCTGAGGCAGAAAGATAGCCTGAGCCTAGTAGGTTGAGGCTGCAGTGGCTGTGAGCGTGTCACTGCACTCTAGCCTAAGTGACAGAGTGAGACTTCAACTCAAAAAAAAAAAAAAGTCTCAGCACTGAAGCTGAGGTGGTAGGATAGCTTGAGGGCCAGGAGTTCAAGAGCAGCCTGGGCAACAAAGCTAGACCTCACCTCTGCAAAAAATAGAAAAATTAGCCAGGCATGGTAGTGTTTGCCTGTAGTCCTAGCTACTTGGGAGGCTAAGGCAGGAGGATCACTTGAGTCCAGGAGGTTGAGGTTGCAATGATTTATAATTGTGCCACTGCACTTCAGCCTGGGCAACAGAGTGAGAGACCCTGTCTCAAAAATAATAATAATTATTATTATTATTTCACATTTAATTATTAAGTCATTTAATAAATTGAATAGCTAATCTATTCAATAAGTGATGCTAGGCACTGTAAGACATGCAGAAAAGTATGAAATTAGAAGCACTATCAAGAAGTCAACAGTACAGTATGTAAAATATTTTATTCACTTAAAAATGACAAACAGTAAAATGATGCTTTGTGGTAAGTGCCCAGTAGATGGAACAGACACTGATTTTTATAGGCGTATAGGTTGCAAACTTCAATGTGCCTAAGAATTACCTGAGGCACTCATTTTAAATGCAGATTTTTAAAACAGTATTTATGATTCAATGGCTTGAGATGGTACCAGGAATCCGTTTTTCTTTTTTTAACTGATACTAGTGATTGCAGTGTAAAGAGACTTTGGCCTGGGTTACTGTGGTCAGAAAGGCTCCAAGAGGCTTCAGAATTCTGTGAGGAAAACACAAAACTTGGCTTCTTTATTGTTCATTGCAGCATGCCCAGCAGCATAACAGCACCTCACCCAGTGTAGATACTTGGAATGGAATTGAATGAACGCATTGACTGTGGCTATTTTTCAGGCTGGGATGGAGCGGGGAGATAGCAGAAGTAGGGAGATGAGTTCATTGTAATAGTCTTTGCATGAGAAGATGCAGAATTAGTCTAGAGGGCATGAAAAGAAAAGGAGAAATTGCTATCCAAAAGCCCTTCAACAAATGTTATAGTTATTCAGCAGATAATTTGTACTCCATAGGAAGGTTGGCAGAATGTTTCAATTTATTTAAAAGAAAGCGTGAGTGGATAAGAAAAAAGAAACCCAAGTTCTCTCATTTAGAGTGTTACCACATTTCACTCTATGTTGATGTAAAATAAAGAAGAAAAAGAATTAGCCCAAGAGCCAGACACATGAGTTCCAGCTTTGACTTGCTTCTCAGGAGTTGTGTGACCTTGGGGAAATCCTTTTTCTTCTTTGGAGATATTTTCTCATTGCTAAAACAAAAAGGTGGAACCAGATAATCTTCAGCATCCTTTGTTGCTGAGACAGAATATCGCTGCTTGCACCTTGATGAAAACTATATTGTAAATTTAATTTACTCTTTCAACTGGTAAAGTAAGTATGGCTGAAAACAAAATGCATATTGTACTCAATGTAAGAGTAATGGTGTGCATTCTAATTGTCTACTCGAGCAATGTAACCATAGTCAAATTTATGATGAGAAAAGCACATACATTGGGCTGAGTAAGTTGTAGTAAATTAAAACTTACAGCTGCCCTTTATATTAATTTAAAGGCATCCCTCTGGCACCAGCAACATAGGTCTTATCAGCATATGAATGAGGTCCATTAACACAACAAAAGTTGTATCACATAATGTCAAAGTCCTGTGCTAGACATCTAACCTTGTAAACACTGCACTGTATCTAAGGAGAAATTCACAGTTATTGTTCCTGGCACTAGCCCAGATTCCCCTCTATCTGTAACTGAATTCACAGGAACAGAGGAAAAAGCTGGAAAAACTTCCCTTTTCCTTTCATGAGGATCTCCATTGCTGGCATGGGTGTGTTGTACCCACTCAAGGGTTTTGTACCCTACCAAAGGGTTTAAATTTCTAAAATTTTTAAATTTTTAGACCAACTCATTGATCATTTAATAGTCATAACTCCCCTACAGAAAGACTGTACTCTTTCCAAATAAAAGTTAACAAAGGATATGATTACAGGCAAATTCCCGAGAACATTTTAAATATGATTCAATATCTAGCAAGTTAATACACACATTTTCAGAGAGATGATAGTTTGCAAATAATAATAAAAGGTAACTTTTTGAATCCCTACAAGATTGCAGGACCTGTGCTAATAACATTACTAAAATTCTTCCTAATTCTTCTAATTAACTTGAAAGACAGGTGTCAACTCCTGTCTGTAGATGAAGCTCAAGGACTTCAAGTCGCTTGTCAAAGGTCAGACATGACTAAGGATTTATGTCTGCACCCAACTTGGCTCCAAGGCACATAATCAATCCACTCTACCCAGCGCAGACACTTGAAATGGAATTGAATGAATGCATTGATTGTGGCTATTTTTCAGGTTGAGATAGAGTGGGGAGACACCACATCAAAAACAAAAAACAAACAAAAAAAACCACTATAGTATTGTTTCACAATACACAATCCATCTGAATCATTCCTTTTTAAAAATTAATTAATTAATTTTATTTTAAAGATATGAGGTATAATTCAGGGTTAGATATACAAACTATCATTCTACAAGTAAAGTTTGGACCTCACTTTGGTCCCCTTCACCTGATCTGAAATCGGGTAACCACCCACCCCCACCCCCCGCCCAGCAGTTTCCCACTACTGTCAATCCTCAATTCCTTTCTTATAGTATTATGATAATTGTTCAGGGTCCACTTATGAATGAGAACATATGGCACTCAGTTCTTTGTTTCTGTGATAGATCACTGAGTATTACAGACTCTAAATCCATCCAAGTTGCTGCAAAGTTCATAATTTTGTCCTTTATGGCTGCATAATATTCCATTGTGTATATGTACCACATTTTTTTAACCCAGTCTACTTTTGATGGGCACCACGGTTGGTTCCATGTTTTTGCTATTATGAATAGTGCTGCAATAAACATGCGTGCGCATCCCTTCTTGATAAAAACCCTTGAACACCTAGGAATAGAGGGAACACACTTCAAAATAGTAAGAGCCATCTATGATAAACCCACAGCCAACATATTGCTAAATGGACAAAAATTGGAAGCATTTCCCTTGAAAACTGGAACAAGACAAGGTCGCCCACTTTCACCCCTCCTCTTCAACACGGTGTTAGAAATCCTAGCTGCAGCAATTAGACAAGAGAGGGAAATCAGGGGTCTCCAAATAGGAAAAGAGTAAGTCATTTATCCCTCTTTGCTGACGATATGATTCTATACTTCGAAAATCCAAGAGAATATGTCAAAAAACTTCCTGCACTGATAAAGGACTTTGGCAAAGTCTCAGGGTACAAAATCAATGTGCAAAAGACAGTCGCATTCTTATATACCAACAACTAACAGGCAGAGAACCAAATAAAAAGTACAATCCCATTCATAATAGACACACACACATGAAATACTTCAACATCTTCCTAGCCAGAGAAATGAAAGACCTTTACAACAAAAACTACAAAACATTGCTCAATGATGACACAAGCAAATGGAAAAATAGTTCATGCTCATGGATTGGGAGAATCACCATTGTTAATATGCCCACCCTCTCCAAGGCAATCTACAGATTTAATGCAATACCCACTAAATTATCAGCATCATTCTTCTCAGATCTGGAAATGACAATACAGAAATTCATATGGAGATATAAATGACCATGAATAGCCAAAACAATCCTCAGCAAAAGAAACAAAATGGAAGGTATCACACTTCCAAACTTTAATCTTTATTAAAAGTTTACAATAATCAAAACAAGCTGGTATGGGTACAAGAACAGACATATAGACCAATGGAACAGGCTAGAGATTCCAGAAGCAAAACCTCAATTTCTCAACCAACTCATCTTCGACAAAGCTTCCACTAACAACCACTGGGGAGAGGAGAGCTTATTCAGTAAATCATGCTGAGAAAACTGGTTGACCATATGAGGAAGATTAAAATAATACCTCGACCTCTCACCCTACAAAAATCAACTCTAATTGGATCAAAGACCTAAATGTAAATCCTCAAACTATAAGAGCCATAGAAAATGCAGGAGACACCCTTATGGAAATTGAAACTGGCAATCAATTCCTGATCAAAACCCCAAATATCCATGCCATAAGAAATAAGAAAGACAAGTGGGACCTTATTAAATTGAAAAGCTTCTGCAAAGCAAAAGAAACCATCAAGAGAGCGGGGAGACAACCCACAGAATGGGAAAAAAATATTTGTCAACCGTATATCTGAATCATGCCTGATAGTAGATGAGGTAAGTAGTTCTTATTGCTTATAAGCCTAGTATGTACTTTACTTGTTTTGACTTTGAATGACTACAGTTAGTGACACATATATTTGGGCTATAATGAAAGGTGTAACAGCCTTGAAAATTTCAAGACAAAAAGTTTTAAAATTTTCAAGAATTTGTTTTTTATAATTAAATACCTTGAATGTTTTTATAATGCTGAATAAAACATTTAAGATGTATTGATTTGATGTAATACCTTTAAATTATTTCTAACATCTATGTGATAAAAATGCTATATAAAATTCTATAGCAGATTCTACATTGGAACTAGACTGTATCATTTTCTAAGTGACTAAGATTAAAATAAGTTATTTGATAACTTTGTTGAGGGCCTACTAATAAGTAAAGAGAAAGAAATGTGATTGTACACACAAACCTACAATACTTTCTCCACAATCTTAAAATCTAGAGTCCTGAAAAGTTAATTTTTTTTAAAGTAAATTTTATGGCAAATTTCTTAGATTAAAAAAAAAAACTGAACTGAGAATATTTGTATGTTTTGCAGAAGAAATTGTATTGGATTTGAGGATGAATGCTACCACCTGATCCTTTTGGGATGGTTCTGAGATATACATATGCATACATATTGATCTTCTGAACGCTACATTCAATACAGATGATATATGTATAAACAATAGGCTATTGCAAAAATGATAGTTTGCTGCTTCTGACTGAGACAAAGTCATGAGACACATGGCTGCATGGCTGCTCTGCATTCTTCTCTCATAAATTGCTTGTGGCAAACCAGCTGCCTTCTCATGAGATACACAAGCAACCCAAGATAGAGATCAAAATGGCCTGGAACTGAAGCCTCCTGCTAACTACCATGTGGCTGAGCTATTTTGGAGCTATCAGATGTCTGCAGCCTCAGTCAAGCCATCAGATGATTGCATCCCGAGTTGACATCTTGATTGCATCCTCATGACATACCCAAAGCCAGAACCACCCAGCTGAGCTGCCACCAAATTTCTGACCCACAGCAATTATGTGAGATGATAAACTTTTTTTGTTGTTAAGCCACTAAGTTTTACATAAAATATCCATCAATTGTTGCAAGGTGCTGCAAATTCCCTGATTCTATTTAAAAGCAGAAATATGGGTGAATACATAAATTAGGTTTGCTAAGACATAAAATACTTGTAATTTGCTGTTTAGGAGGAAACTTTAAAACTTTTCATAAATAGAATAACAAAACATTCAACAGAGTAACTAGATTTTACAAGGAAATGCACAGACGAGTAGTTTATGGACTACACAGAAACATAATGGGCTCATTTACTTCAGTACATCCTATTGATGAGCAGGACATTTTTGTATGCCATCAGCTCATAACTTCACTTGACTTATATTTTCTGTAGATTCCTCATTTTATGCAAATTAGGAATAAAATTAGGGATAATTAAATTACTCAGTACAAATCAGGAAACACCATAATTGAAAGTAGAAAGTTTGTTTTTTAATTTAAGCAAAACTTAAGTGTTCTGATTAAGTCAAAATCACTATTAGTGCCTTCCATTGTTCTGCATAGCTACAGAAAACGCATTTTCAGAAAAGAAACCAAAAAAAAAAAAAAAAATAGTCCTTTTGAAATTAAAGTCACAGGTATCTTTTAAAAATATGTCTAATTTTCTATGCTATTAATGATTGTTTTAGTATATTGATACCTTTTTCTTATGTACAAGAAGCAGGTAAAAATGTAAATATAAAAATGAATGTCACTTTTTTATAATTAAAGAAAACAAAGTTTATTATAACAAATATGACATAGGAAGTCATCTAAATATACTTTTTAAAGAATCATCCCAAATTTGGTCATTCCATGAGCAATTAATTGTAATGCTGCCTTAAATCCTTTTGGAACAAGACAAAAAAATTGCATTTATATAATTGTGCATAATGTTTTATATTTTTGTATAAAATCTTTCAATATTTTATTAGTTACTCAGCAACTTAAAAGTTTAAACTTAGCAATTTAAGAAAATAACAAACATTTTTCTTTTATGACCTCTCCTCAGAAGTTACACATTTGATGATGAGCAAGGTACAGCCTAAATATTTTGAACAGGCCAGTAGCTCATCTCCATAGGTCATTTTCTGATGAAGAGTGTGTGTCCATGATTGGGAGATACTTGCTGAATGCTTGCTAGGCAGTGGGAAAGGATACAAAGCTCTTTACTGTTTTCCTCCAAAACATTCTTCCTTTTCAACCAGTTTTAATGCCTAATTTGCTGCATTGGAGACTCATTTTTTTTGACTACAGTGAATTATTTTTTAAATGAATTAACACCTTAGTGTTATTTATTTATTTTTGTCCAGTAGCTAATTGAAAAGAAACTTGTTCAATGAGGAGGTATACTCAGTTGAGGACACAGTGTGGGTCTCTGAGGCAGTTTAGGAAGAGCATCAGAGCACTTTGGCTTCCTAGGATGAATATCCAGAAGCTGAGAATGATACTAAAAAGGTTGAAATAGAAAGTGCTAAAGTGACTTTCCATCACTGACGCTGTTGATGAGGAAGTAGAGAAAATATTTTAAAGTGTGAAAAAAACTCTTTGGATTCTTGAAACACTAGATTCCAACTCTGATGCAGAAAGCCAGTTGATTGTCTTGACCTTTTTTTTATATCCATGACACTGAAAGATTTGTTAAGTCTGTGTTTAAAGAAAATTATTTAATGGTACATGTTAAAGGATGATAGAGAAGAATTTATTCAGGACTATTGTGATAGGTATAGGGACCACAACAATGGGGTCTTGCACTTAGGAAGAGAGATTAAGCTCAACTCTTAATACAAGAACAAGTGTTAATTTATAGCCAAGGAGGTGGGGATTAGTGTATGGAAAATTACTAAGAGGAAACATCACAGGAAAAAGAGATTCTAGCTAAACTGACTTAAGAAGATTTTTGCTAAAGACATGCCAGAGTGATCAGACATCACTGGGGGGATAATGGAGGAGAAGGAATCGGATCAGATATTGAGGGTAATCAATCAGACATGGGGGGGCAGGCTCTGGCTAAAGTAACTTTAGCAGAGTTCATTTGCTAAAACTTGATTTTACAAGAAGATGCACAGATGGGCCTAGGAGAAGATATGGAAGACTGACTAAAGCTTGTCCAGGCAGAAAAATATTTGTTACTGCTCTCTCTTGAACAATCAAAGTCTGTTTTCTCACTTGATCACTGTTTGTTCATTAAGGACCAGATGAATCATCTGTTGGGACTTGGTAGTAGAGGCGATCTCTTGGATGATGTGACCCATCAGGTTTTTAATGAGGAGAATGTAATTTTTATGAAAATAAAATGTAAACAAAGATTAATAGTTGGAACAAATGATAAACTCAGTTTCTGAGTCCAGATGGCAGCCAGTCAAGAAGATACTTCTCAACTGGGCAGGGTGGCTCACACCTGTAATCCCAGCACTTTGAGAGACCAAGGCAAGAGAATTGCTTGAGGCCAGGTGTTCAAGACAACCCCGGGTAACCTAGTGAGACACTATATCTACAAAAAAAAAAATCAAAATAATTAGCTGGGCATGGTGGCACAGGTCTGTAGTCCTAGTTACTTGGGAAGCTGAGTTAAAAGTACTGCCCGAGCCCAGGAGTTTGAGACTGTGGTGGGACATGATTGTTCCACTACACTCTAGGCTGGGTGGCAGAGTGAGACTCCAACTTAAAAAGAAAAAGAAAGAAATCCTAAATTATGGATTTGAAGCATCTTCAGCTGGAGTGAAGACAGACAATAGCAAATGACAGGTTTTTCTGGTTTGCTCACATCAGTTCATTTAGTCCTATATAATTAATTCTTATTCTGTTTGATCTTGGTTAGCAGTTTTATGAAGCCATCAGTTTCCTTATTAGAATTCTGGAAAGTCTTACCTAGTCTAACACTATCAGGTATCTGGAACATATTCAAGAGTATTTGTCGCATCTTTTCTATTTATTTTCTTGAAGTAAAAGCATTTTAAATTGTAACTGACTGCAAATGCTTTTAGGGAAAAATTAAAGGAAAACAATAACTTTTTATGAATGACAAAGACTTAAAATAGCCATGGCTAATAATCTGATGAGATTTAATTATGATACGCAACTAACAAGGAAATTTGGTTATTTCTGTGGCATAAAACACTTAAACATAATAACCAAAATTATAACTAACATTAGGTTTCTAGGTATCTCACAAAACTTTTGGAACACTCATATTAATAACATATAATACATATAATTTTTAAAAGGTTGAACATCAGCCAGGCATGGTGGCTCATCCCAGTACTTTGGGAGACCAAGGTGGGAGACCAAGGCTTGAGCCTGGTAATTTGAGACTGGGCTGGGTAACATAGAGAAATCTCGTCTCTACAAAAATAAAAAAATTAGCTGGTTATGATGGCACACAACGGTAGTCTCAGTTACTTAGGAGCCTGAAGTGAAAGAATCATCTGAACCCAGAAGTTTGAGGTTATGGTGAGCACTGTGATCATGTCACTGTACTCCAGCCTGAGTAACAGAGTGAAAACTCAACTCAAAAAAAAAAAAAAGATGTAGCATCACTTATATGATGCTTTTCATATAATTTAACTTATTGAATAAGTCTAATTAGTTTAATGTATATCTTTTAGAAAGCTAGAGATACCATTTGAGCTTTCCAGGAGCCCTATTGGAAAACCTCAAAGTTAATTTGAGGTTAAAAATACTTAATTTAGAAATTGAATTTGAGCCATTTGTCAAAAAGGTCAAGTTTACAACACTTAATTAAATACAGTATTAATTATTTATTTAATCAAAGTGACAAAAATGTTGAAGGCAAATACATAAGGTTACACAGTTGTGAGCAAAAATGTATTTCTTTTTATATTGTGATGTCTCAGTTTTCTTAAGTAATCTAAAACATAATAAAAGACAACATCATGTACAATAAATTATCTTGAAAAAGCACCAGATCTTTGCTTCTCAGGCCAATTACTTAAAAGGAAAAGAGAAAAAAAAAAAAAAAACACTTCATATTCTCAGACTTAATACTTCAAGCCAAACTTGTTATTTTAACAGAGAAGACTAACTTTTCTTTTGCATCAATATACAATTAAAATATTAACAAAACCTTAAGATAAATTAAAGATAATCTCAATCAACTTTGATCATGCAAGACAAGATTTTTACAATCATTTTACAACCTCTCTCTTTTCTTTCTTTTTTCACTTTTGCAACTGGCAGGAATCAAACAATTTATTTTTATTGTGCATTCTGCTCTTAGGTTGAATTTATAGTCTCATGGTTTTTAATACCTAGCAGAGAAAACACAAACCTGTCTGAACAGCAAACCCAGGTAAAAATGTACATCTGTATTATGTTTAATGCTATCAGTTCTAAAGACATTGATAGTTTTATTTTACCAACACTTTTAAAACTAGCTTTTGTTTTTTAAAAACCAAAGCTTATCCTAGATCATGTGAACTTAAAAAATATTTGAGTATGCTTCTGTTTTACTGAGAATTTAATAAATAATTTGGCTGAGTATTCAATTATCTCTAATCTAGTTTGAGGATTTTAGTTTGATAATACCATTGGAGGTAGAAAAATATCACATACACATAATACACAAACATGCGTTCATATATGTACACATATGTTAATATACAGACAGATGCATTCAGATTTCAGTTTTTAAATTTTAGTCGTGAGGCAGTAAAGCATAGCAGTATAAGCTCACTGGTTTATCTCCACCTATATTTTTTATCAAAATTGTATTTCTGATGAAAATGGGATAGGTTGAAGTTACCTACTCAGTAAGGGCTAAAGCTTTTTTTTTAACCAATATTCATGAATAAGGCTTTTAAGATATTTTTATTTGCCCAGTTTCCAAATAGTTCTACCTTTTTCTCTTTTTCAGCCTCAGGTATCTGCTTTTGAGGTGATTTTGAGTCCTTTGAGTGTTCCCAGTAAAGGCTGGGAGTTGGAGTGGGGAGGAAAATGATCTGGCAGGAGTGGATGGAGGGATAGAGAGGCTAAGGGTTTTAATGGGGAAATACCAAAGGATTCAAAAGAACTAAAAGGAAAAATCATGTCAGCAAGGAGTAAACAGAGCATATCATCAATAGGGGTTCAGAAACAGAGGTTTCAGGTGACAGAGAAGTTCCTATGGGATGGGAAGAATCCAACAAGCAGAACAGAAAGAGAATAGAGAGGCCTCACAAGCAGACATGAGGAAGGACTTCCAGCCCAGGAAGTCAGGACATAATCCCCATTCAGTACAAGGAGACAAGAAGATGACATTTTATACCAGGAGGAACCTGGCAAAAGAAGCCTGTGACACTAACCCAGCTTCAGAGAATATCCTCATGCTTTAAGAATCAAAATCTGAGCTGGGCACCGTGGCTCACGTCTGTAATCCTAGCACTTTGGGAGGTGGAAGTGAGAGGATTGTTTAAGCCAGGGGTTCGAGACCAGCTTGGGCAACATGATGAGACCTTGTCTCTACAAAAAAAAAATAAATTAGCCAGGCGTGGTGGTGCATGCTTGTATTTCCAGCTACTTAGAAGGCTGAGGTGGAAAGATTGCCTGAGTCCAGCGGATCGAGGCTGCAGTGGCCATGAGCATGTCACTGTACTCCAGTCTGGGCAACAGAGTGAGACTTCAATTCAAAAAAAAAAAGAATCAAAATCTGTCCTTACCAGCTTCATGGGGCATTTGCATGGAGCAATGCTACAAGTGACTGACTCACCAATAAATCTACAAATAGTCAGTCAGGAGTGAAGACTAAGGTTGCAAAAGGGTGCATTAGGGTCCTGAGGTGAGAAACCCAATGGTGCAGTGATCAGTCCAGTTTTATTGGAGTCATGGCACTATAACTGTTATAGAAAAAAAATTCAATCATTCTTGCAAAAGCACAGTAAGGAAGACTGTATTCCAGATCATTATAATAGGAATAGGAACTGTGAAAACAGGGTCTTGCAGATGGAGAGAGATTGGGCTCAACCCCAAATACAGCATGGAAAAGTGGAAAATTATAGCCAAGGAGTTATATGGGGTCAGTGGATGGAAAATTACTAAGAGAAAACATCAGGGATAAGGGAGATTCTGAATGAACCAACCTGACAAGATTCCTACTGAAGACAGGCCAGGGTGATCAGACATCACCTGGGGGTCTATGGAAGAGGAGAAATCTAATCAGATATTGAGGATAGGAGATTCTGGTTAAACTGATTTAGTAGGATTATTTTGCTAAACTGGATGTTACAAGGATGTGCACAGATGGTCCTAGCGGAAGTATTCGAAACCTGACTAAAGTTTGATCAAGAAAAAAAAGTTATTTGTCAGCTAGAATGCAGGTTCTTAACTATAGTGCTGACAACCACACCTTAAAGGTCGCTTTTTCTATTTAGCTGAAACCACTCAATATCTTGTACTATTGAGCTGTAATGGATAGCACTTTTACTTGTGCTTATAAATCACAAAATTCCACCTTTTTTTCCCATTTTTTTTCCTCGCCTCTAGCCTCTGTTGTTTTCACCTTAAGATGATATTTTTTCTAGACCAGGGTAGTCAGAAGTCTGTTCTATTCACTGACTCAGCAGTGAGTGACTATGTTTGTATCAGTGATGACGGAAGGGAAAGATGAGAAAAGTGATGGATGGCAGAAAGAAACAAAGGTTACCTAAAAGGGCATACTTCTATATAAGTTACCAACATTAACAGCCATCCTTTTAGATAACCTTTTCACTAAATTTCTAAATATGAATTTAGAATAAATTGTCCTAGGAAATTCTTTTTGAGAAATATTATGCAACTTCTTAGCCTCCCACCTCTGCCCAAATATTCGAACACAGGATATGCTGAGACCAGTGCCTGCAGCTCGGTGGTAGGCTAAGGAAAGGGAAAGCCAGCAAAGCAGGGGCAGGAGATGTGGCAGAGGAAATAGTAGGCAGGCTTTAGGTTTTAGCACTAAACTTTTCTTTTATTTACAATTGACCCTTGATGAACATGAGAGTTAGGAGCGCCAACCCTTCATGCAGTCAAAATTCAGCATCTAACGTTTATTCCTCCAAAACTGAACTGCCAATAGCCTACTGATGATCAGAAGCCTTATCAATAGCATAAACAGTTGATTAACACATATTTTGTATGCTATATAACACTGATACAATAAAGTAAGCTAGAGAAAATAAACTGTTATTAAGAAAATCATAAGAATGTGAACATGTATTCATTATTTATTAAGTGGAAGTGGATTATTATAGAGGTCTTCATTCTTATTATCTTCATGTTAAGCAGGCTGAGGAGGGAAAGGAGGAAGAGAAGGGGTTGTTCTTGTTGTCTCAGGGGTGAACCTGTGCAGTTCAAATCTATGTTGTTCAAGGATCAACTGTATAGTCATCATGTACTATTACGAAGTCTTGAGTAAAATTGTGTTAAAGAAATTTTGGAGAATCGGGGCAATTTCCATGGCATGAGCCACCAGGGGTTGAGGCCCTCCTAGCACTGCCATTCTCCAAGGTCAGTGGCCTACCAGTATTTTCAAAGGAGCATGGTGGTCTCAGAAGCACAGACCAACATGGAAATAGCTGTAGGATGACTTTCCTCCTATCCTCATCACATATTGAGAGGAAGGAAATTTTGAAAGAAGGCTAAACACTTTGTAGGAAAGACTGCAGCTAACAACTTTCTGGACTATACATGTACCCTTTGACTCACAGTCTAAAAATGTCCTTGTGTTATAGATTTCCAAAAGGTCTAGAAAACTAGAAATGGCTAAATAGCAAGATCAATCTTTGACCAACCAATGAGAGAAAGAAACTGTGGCTGATAAACATAGACCTAAAGAGTTGTCAAAAAATCCCAATCAATTTATAAGCCTGGAGGTTGCATCTTCTCTGCTGGTTAAGAAGTTAATTCATATGTGCCCCTTTCATTTCATTATTCATGCAACACAAATTAAATGGCTTCGCTGTTTCAATAGAGATTAATTACATTAGGCACAAAGCACATTTCCAGTTCAGGCCATGGTTTCTACTTCATTTAATTCATTATCCCATGTGCAATCCAGTGGCATCCTGAAGATAACAGCTAATTTCAATCACATATGTCTTTTTCAGCACTTTTGTCTTTTGTTTTGCATTCTTGAGAAAGTCACTAGCTAGAACAAAAGAAAAAAATACATACTTCAGTCAAAGTGATTTTATTCTAAAGGGTTTTCTAATCCTATTGTTTGCTTTTTCTTTTTGTTTTCTTCTCCCCTAATTGAAATGACACATGGAGGCAATACCTGGTGTCATCAAGAAAGGTGCTATTTCTGCTTCTTTACGGTGGGAAACATCAGGAGGAGGAACAGATGGTGGGCTGAAGGGCCTGAGTTGGGCTACCCTAGATGTGGATGGAGACCACCACTTGTGTCGACTTATGGGAGGAAGATGCAAATGCCAATTAGACATTTAAACCCTATGCAGGTCTGTTGACCTTGGTATACTCCTTGTATCACCGGGCACGAAAGGTCTAATGCATGTGTCTGTGTGCATGTTTTCCACAGAGTTCTTCCCAAAGGTAACTCTTTGAAGATTAGCTGCCAAGAATACTGAAATGTCTTTCACTGCAGCTGTGAGTGCGGGTTGATAGCACAGAGGAATAGCCTCAAGTCTAGAATTGGAACATTTTATATACATCCAAATTTCTTATGAAAATAAAGTTAAAATACCTGGCACATGGAATGCTCTTACTGAAAAAGCAACTTAAAAACTGTTCTCCTGAAATCCAGATTTAAGACATACCGGAGGGTGTGTGAGGGTAGGGGATGGGGGGGGGAGGGTTCAGAAGAGCCTGTTCTGTGAGTTTAAGTCTTCCGAGATTTGTCAAGGACAGAAGAATATGGGGAAAGCCATTCTGTAAGCCAAGGACAGCCAGTACAGGAAAGCCAAAATAACGGAAACTTATTTGTATTCAGCTTTGTCAAAAACAAACAAACATAAGGATAATTTATCTTTTTGTCTCCAAAAAGTTTGTGAGCCCTGTAGTTTAGTAAAAAAAAAAAAAAAATTCTACGTATTTTTATTTCCCCAGCTCAATCCCAGTGTTTTTCTGATAAATATATCTGAAAATAAGAGTACAAAGTTGATACCACTTAGGACATTATAATGAATGTTCTGGAAAATCTTTCTTTGCTATAGAGGGAGACGTATTTTTCCTTACCGATTACTTGCTTTCCCACGTGCCTCTAAATTTTAAACTCTATATTCCTAAGGAAGGTTGCAAGAATAACAACTCACCCTTACTGCTTTGTTTACAAAACCAACGTCTCTTGGACAATTTGGATGCCTGATCTTGGGACTTTGAATCCTCTTTGTAACTTCTGCCAAACCATCACAAGAGAAAGGAAAAGATAATAAGAAGCCATCTAAAGACAATCAAACAACCATTAATCCCATACTCTTTCCACACACGATAAACATTAGCTGTAGCTCAATTAAACGCTACAGTTCACAGATGTTCACAATAATGACTGCCCCACAATCACATTCTTCTCATTAAGGTGTTTTGGAACTGTGCAGATGCCGCCAATCGCTCCCACCAGGGAATTGGGGAACCGAGAAAAACACAGGTACCAGCATGCCTGGAATATGAAGTAGAAGACAGCTGCCTGCTTCTTCCAGAGAAGGTGCATAAGCAGGATTTATCATCATGTTTTTTGCCAACACATCAGCCTCTACCCCTCCTCTCCCTCAGTCATTAACAGTAAAAATACAGGAGAGCTTGACAGAGACAGAGACCAAAAATGTGTCCCTGGAGCCAGGAGCCATCTGGAAGAAACAGGAGACCTCCCTGTGTCTGGGTGCGACTGAGCAGAAGCCGGTCTGGCTCTCAGGGAATGTGCTTTTCTTTCTTGTTTTTTTCAGATGCCTCAGACACTCCAAACTACATTTCCTTTGGGGAAATTAGTTGCATAACAGGAATATGGAAGGTACTGGAGACGAATTTTAAGTAGTTCATTAGTGTAGAAAGTGTCAGTAGCAAGTAGTACCCCTTTCCTTGAAAAGGAAGGAATGAATAGTAAGCTTAGGGAGAAAAGTGCTCAAATCTCAGAGACCGAGTGTGTTCCACTTCCCCACCTGTGGTGTACCCAGCCTGAGTCCTCCCTTCTCCTGAATCCGGAGTGTGGTATTTGGTCAAAGCCATAGCACCACCTATAGGACACACACCCACGTTCATTTCACTAAGGATATGGCTGTAGTGACAACCTCACAATAGGTTTTTGCATTAGCCTGACTCTCATGCAATGAATGTCTGTCTCAGGAGCCTTTGGCAAAAATGATCAATAGTCTCGTTACGAAAATATCTTTTCTTTTAAAGAAGTAACAAGACTACTTCAAAACTAGGGACCTCAGCTCTAAAAATCCAGAGACTTCCTGGTCAGGCCAGATCCTTGTTGAGGACTGATTTTTTTTTTTTTTTTTTTTAGCTGGGGGTGTGGTGGCGTGGATGAAATTATGTGGCAGAAAAGAGGCAGGTTGAGAACAGAAACTTTGAATCAGTTGTTTTCAATCTGCCTAATCCTGGTCTCTGATGAGGTCAGAGGGTCTTGGGTGACTGACAGACAAGACTCCCCTAAGTCTTTTTAAAAATTGTCTGGCATGAATAGCTCAAGCTTCCTAACATTTTATCAGAGACTGTTAATAAGAGCAGTTGGATGGAAACGTTCCAAATTCAGTAAGGCCAGATTTGAAAATCCAGTATTGGAACGACATCTAGGGAAGAAAAAAACTAATGATGAATAATGTGTGTAAATTAGGGATTACCCTGTCTTCAATAGAGAAAACCAACCTAATCTTTTGGTAATGTTAATCATAAAATAAATTTTGGCTGGGTACAGTGGCTCGCTCCTGTAATCCCAGCACTTTGGGAAGCCAAACTGGAGGACTTGAGCCCAGGAGTTGGAGATCAACCTAGGCAACATAGCAACACCTCATCTCTACAAAAAAAATCAAAAAATTAGTCAGGCAAGGTGACGTATGCCTGCAGTTCCAGCACCTAAGAAGGCTGAAGTAAAAGGACTGCTTGAGTCCAAGAGGTTAGTTGAGACTGTGGTGAGCTATGAATGTGCCACTGCGCTGTAACCTGACAGAGTGAGACCCCAACTCAAATAAATAAATAAATAAATGTTTTAATGACAGGAAAATGTCTAAATCTGATTGGTTCGATGGCTTTGCTAAACTTTTATCTATGTAGTGTTATTTTTCTAATAATTATCTCAATCACCTTGTAAATAACTGGGGATGGGGGGAAAAACAATATAAGCATTGCTTTTAACTCTGTGTTGCATTTTCCACCACGATCGGTGTTAGGAAAGCTTACCTTTCTTTCAGCACATCTCCCACCAAACTCCTTATCCCAGTTGTCGTGATACTTGCACCCTCATCCCCAGAAAAAAACACACACTGAAATCACATTCAAGGCAGAGTTCCTTCTGATATGATTGCTTCTTGAATATGCCTTTCTTCTATTTTTTACCCCTGTCTCTTCTCCACCTCACCCTAATCCATTGAGGCCTTATGTTGGATTCCTGTGGGCTAAAAACCATGAGGACAACCACTCTGTGCTTTCTCCATGTTTCACACTTTATTGGACTGGGAGCTCACTGCAGATGAAAAGAACAACGAGTTGCCTTTAAAAGTGGAAGAAAATCACAGAAGGAGAGTTTGCAACCCTGCAGCAAGCAGAGAAGTGGAAGGGAACGAGCACTGCAGGATTGCATCTCTGTGGACCTCTGGTCTCAGGGACTTTTTCAGGAAGTTTGAGAAGTCAAAATCATTTCTGGGCAAAAGAAGTAGTTAACATGCAAGATAGATTAGTGAATTTTTGTGTGATCAAGTTAAAAAAAATATTGTAATCCTTTCAGATTGCACATCTATCAGCAACTTACTTTTAAGAAACTACCACTTATTAATTTTTGGAGGTAGTACCAAAAAGAATATTCAAAATTATCTGAAAAGAATACTAACACAATCCTCCCTTTTCTGACTATAAGTCAGTGTGAGGTTGGATTTTTTCAACCATTTTTTTCAACCAAAACAATGTAATACAACAGATTGAATGCAGAAGCAGACATAAGAATCCAGCTGTCTTCTATTAACACAAACATTAAAGGCATTTGTAAAAATGTGAGACAATGCCACTTTCTCACCATTTAAAAATTAAATATAGTGGTTTTTTTCACTAAGATACATTTTTATGTAACAGGTAATACATTGGTTCTTTTTATGTTAAATGAATTAGTAAAATTTTTCAGTAGTACAGCTTTAATTTCTAACATGATAAATATTGATGGAAATAGCCCATACAAACATTTTTTTAAAAGTTGTCAATACTTTTGAAGTGCAAAAAAAGTGCTAAAACCAAAACATTTGAGACCTTCAGTTCAAGAATGTTTCTAGTCATTGCATCTTGACACCCAAAGTATTGTTATCTTTTATGCTGTCCCAAGAATCATCTCTAGTCTTGCCTGTTATTACTGAGCTATATCCTGAGAAGAATCTCAGTTCTGTTTGCAGGCTCCCTGCAGTAACTGCATCAGAGATTTTCAGTCTTGGCTCTACAATTTCTGAAAATGGCATGAAAATAATATCTGTGATTATGAGGCAGCACATTTTCCAAGAAGAATTTTCCTAACTCCCTTAAGCCTCCAAGGGCTTAGTGACCCACCCGGGTCAAGAGCTGTAGTACTCCCCAGAGAATCAAGTGCTGTCCCTGCCTCTGCCCCCATGCAGTTCACTGAACATACCCCAGGCACTCCTCAGGGGTAATTCTGAACTCTTGGTCATCTAGTTTCTGTTAAAATTCATCTGACATATGGCTATGCGAGTTTTGAGAAGTAGAAAGGAAGAAAAATATGAAATTTTGTAAATACTAAGACTAGAACAATATGAGGCTATTTTCACAAGAATAAAGACTGAAATGAAATATGCAAAAAAGAGAAAAACATAGCTTTGTTAAGTCTGGGAAATTATGCTTTTCTCATTTTCAAAATTTACAAAAACTCTTTATGTTGCTTTTATTATTAAAAACGATAATATGAATACTGGGCATGACACTGTGATTCTCTCTCTGAGCCTTCTGGAAGTTTAGAATAACATTTAATGCTTAAATACAGTAACACTATGAGTCTATATATATTTGTCTCCATCTCATCTACAGTTTTCATTTCTTAAATGATCGGTGCAATTTATACACTTTCATTATAAGACACCTTGGATTCTTTTTTGAAAACAAACTATTCAGACAAAACAGATTGAATTAATCCTTCTGAATTTACTGATTCATATTAAGGTGGCAAGGGTGCCATGACACTGAAAGTCTGTAATGGCTTTGCCTTGTCTCAGCTCACCGGTGCAAGGGCACCTTCTCAGACAAGTCCTAGCTGGAAGAGAGACATTGTAAGGGCAATAGAAAGGAGAGTCTAGTATTAACCTCTTTGTTTGTATATTTGTTTGTTTAAGTGTCTTTCCCATATATGAACCATGCCCCATTTTATACATTGGAATGATAATAATCTTTAAGGTCTTTGAAAGTCTTGAAAACTCAAATGCCTTAAGGAAACACACTGGCATCTCTCATCTGGAATGAAGATCACTTATTCAGGGTACAGACAGGTCTGGGTGAGTCCCTCCAATTTGGTTATAATCATGGATCCTTGACCTCAGATGGGCATGCCAGCTTTTGACTCAGCATGTGCTGTCTGGCAAAGACTACCATGTGTTCTCAAGGAGGAACTTGGGAAAGGACCTCCGAGAGGATCCAGCCTGTGACAGAGATTCATCTCCAGTTAAGTGAAAAGCACTGGCAACTCTAGTTGCTGTTTTCAACACAGTTCTTTCACTTTGTTTTGGAAAATAAAACAATAGTTATAAATATTTATATTTGAAGCCAAAATATTTTGACAACAATTGCAGCTGCTAAATGATTTATAAAACTTGTGAAATCAAATCGAGAGAGAGAGCAGACAAACATGTTGCTGCTAAGGAGGAAGGTTTCCCTGACTTTGATTTAGTAGACAATGTAGGTTTCCTAGAGTATGATTATATGGTAATACTTCTTAAGGGAATTTGCTTTAAAAACTATGATACACTTAATTGCCATTTGATCATTAGCATTTTGCTGTCATTAACCTTCAGCTGACAAATTATCTACTTAGAAGAGATCTATTTCAATTTAAAGTGTTAGAGAGGGTGGAGTACTCCATATATCTGGGTCAAAAGCCAGATCTGTGAAAAAACACACAACTCTAGGACTCAGAGAAGAAAATAACTCAGTATGACTTAAGTTATTCAAAATACATAATTTTCAAAATTAAATTTGGAAATCAACAATAAGGCACCAATCTCTTTTCGTAATTTTCAACATTTTGGTCAAAGCGTGCAAATAAGACTCAATACTAAGGCTTATTTTGTGGAGTTAAAATACTGGCCTTATAAACTGAGAGTTACAAATTTAAACCATTCTATGGATTTCGCTCTTCACTGGAAAACAAGCATATCATATGTCTATAGAGTCAGAAGACCTACCTGGATGTGAATCTCTTACTGACTCTTATTAAGTGATGACCTGGGACAAATTACTTAATTTTTCTGAATCTCAGTTTCATCATCAAAACACAGAAAATAAAGATACTTGTCACACGGTCATGCTGTAAGTATGTAATGAAATAATTCAAGGAAAGAAGCTGGTAGCCTAATGGAAACTGGATAAATAGTAGCTCTAATTGCTATAAGGGTTTCGAAGAGAGCTTTGAAATAATTGACTTGAACTCATATTTAGTTAGAACCCACTAGACATGATGACTTCTATAGAGCAAAGTGGGTAAGCTAATTGGTGAGATAAATGTTTTTCCACATACCTGTCCTTCCTGCCAAAGGATAAGTGTCAATCTCTGGGGCCACAGACATATGCATGGATCTGCAAATCCAGGTGGAAGGAAGGTAGAGATGGATTTTAAAAGAAAGAAATTGCTCAAAACAGAGAAGAGAAGGATAAAGATGGGAGTGGAAAAAATCCACACATATTTGTCTAGCTCAGCAAGGACCCAGGGATTCAAGGAGGGTAGTAGAACTGGACCTGATGGTGCCTCAGGACCTGGGGCAAGGAAAAGCAGGGATGATCAGAGGAGAAGTGGACCTGGGAACAAGGCTGGCAGAGGCTGCCAGTGAGCTTCAGGCCCCAGTGTGCCCTGCGTTCCAAAAAGGATGGGACTACCAGCAGGAGCAGGAGCTGTGATAGAGCAGGTGTTATCAGGAGGACCTGCTGCACAATGTGTGCATGTGTGTGTGTATATGCATGTGTGCACGTGTGTGTGTTTGGCATGGAGCAAGGGGCCATGGAGGATAAGAGCCAGCTTGCCTAAAGCAGCACAGTGCAGGTTGAGCTCCAACACTGACAATAATAGAGAGGTGATAGTGAAGGGAAAATGTTTTAAATGCCTAAGAATAACCAGAAGAAGGGGCCTTGCTTCTAAAAAATTCCAACCCACTTGGCTCCTGGAAGAGTTAAGTCTTTAGTTAAAGCCCTAATTACATGCCAGTTAATTGAGAAGCAGGAAGCAAGCCCTTGTGATGGGAAAAGTACCTGAATAAGAATTATTGAGTACTTTCATTCTCCCTCAGGTTGGTGGCCATGAAGAAGCTTTTGATGAACGGATGATGGGTGACAATGCAAAGTGACCTGTGACAAGGGTCCTTGGGCTGGCAAATGAGTTAAGGGGAGGGAGAAAGTGCTCTGGGTTGCTGAGGCCAAGACTTGCTTCATTTCAAACTTAGTCTTGAAGATGAGTTTGGGATTTAGGCAAAAAATAAGGACTGGAAATTAACAAGGCTGGCAGAGGCTGCCGGTGAGCTGCAGGCCCCAGTGTGCCCTGCATCCCAAAAAAGGTTGGCACTGCCAGCATGAGAGGAGCTGAAGTGTGATGGGGAAAACATACTTGCTGTCCTCAGAAGCCAGTAACAGTTCTGGCGGAGGAAGGCAAACAGGCCTGGAGAGTGGGTGTCCAGACACAGATATCTTTGAAACACAGGCTGGAGCACTTGATCCAGAGCCAGAGAAATACTCAGATATTGGCTTCAACTGTGCATCAAACCCCATTAAATGCAAGAACATTTCTTAAGTATCTAATTTTTTTCCGAGTGGGAATTCATTGTCTTGGCTTATTTCTAAATCAGCAAATATTTACTGTAAAAAAAGAAAGAAAGAAAAAAATAGTTTTTAAAATTTATATCTATAAAGACTGCTGCTGCTGGTTTCGCCCTAAATGCCTGGCAGTGAGCAAAGATAGATACTGTTAACATTTAGTAGCTACTGCGGTCACCTTGGCAGAATAGAGTGAACACAGACTTTAATCGCAGTTTAATTAGATTTACCATGGGGAAGATGTCACACAGGAGATGCAATGCTTCTGTATTTAGAAACCTATATGATGACACGAATAAATAAAAAAAATGTGCAGAAAATGAAACATGGCAAAGACCATAGCAGTCATTTCTCTTCCTTTTCTCCTTACAGTTTAAATACATATGGTGTTCTCCTGCAGTGCAGGAGTCGAAGTGCCTTTATTGCTTCTGGGAGTTAGCTGTGCATATGGAGAGGAGGGTTACTTGCCATGTTGTCTATTTTATGAGCAGGCAGCATATCTCTAAGAAAGATTTTCAACTGATCTACTTTTTGTTGAATGAGAAGAAAAAGCAGTTTAATCCCCACTATGAAAAAAAAATGTAGAGGCTTCCCCCAGAAGCTTGAGAGGTAGTAGATGGTCCCTATGACTGAGAGAACCAGTAATGCATCACAGTGACCATTTTCCCCTAGCACTACAGATACTGAAAACTCAAGAGACCCAGGCGTGCTTATTTTTAATGTTACCTTATAAAGAGGCTAAAACCTTCTTGAAGAGAAGCAGGCATAAAGAGGAGCATGTGGAAGGAATAATTTGTGAGTCATTTCTGTAGTTCCCACAAAAAATATGACTAGACACTTGGCAATCATTTCTACACCTGCTGTGGAAGCCAAAAAGAATCATCATAGAGCGTCCAAATGCTTTCTATCGGACTAAGTCATCCCAGGACCCCCAACCAGCAGATGGCAAAACTCTGATAAGAAGATCCTGGCGTGCTGTTGATATCTGAATGTTTTGGAAGAAAACCCATGATTCCCAAATGATGGCTTAAGTATTCCACCTGGGATTCTTTCAGAAAAGTTAAGCAGAACTGAAAACTGCCCACACCTAAGATAGAGGTTTCTGAGATCTCTTTAAGTAATTTTCAAAATTCTGAAATTCAGAGTTCTCAACATTTCCATGTCCTGATAAAATAAATTTTAGTAGCATTTCAATAAGCTCAATGAGCCTGATGTCCAGCTGTAAGCTAGATGCTAGGGCTGTGCGTCCCTTAAGAGAGGTGTGTGGACCCACCTGCATGAGAATGGGGGTAGAGAAGGTTATTGATAGTGCAGTTTAATAGGCTTCATCCCAAGTCTGCTGAATAAGAATGTCCTGAGAATGAGAGAATCTGCATTTAACAGTGTTCACTACCCCTCATTCACCAACCCCCATCTCCTATCCCTCAGGTGACTCTCATAGATACAAAGTTAGAGAAACACTCCAGGAAAAATCTGGAAGTTTAATTTAGAAAAAAGATTTATATATATATCAAGACTGTACAGTCAAGTTTCCACTTCTTGGCACTTCACAGTGACCTTTCCTGTAAGAATTGAGGACATACATGTTAATTATTGTTTTTACTAAGGTAATTCTCTAAGTTCATCAGATGTGATGAGACATAGCAAGCAGTGCTTGGATTGATGACTCACTTGCCCAAATTTTAAAGAACTTACTGTGTGTGTGTGTGTGTGTGTGTGTGTGTGTGTGTGTGTGTGTGTGTGTGTGCTGGGCACTTATCTAAACTCCTTCCATGTATTATCTCACTTAATCCTTATGGAAATTTTGTCTGAAAAGAAGGTGCTTTTATTATCTCAACTTGCAGGTAGAAAATTAGATAAGATTTCCTAAGTCAGATCCTGCTCAAATGATATCAGGGAGAAGACAAATGAGAGAAGAAGTGAAAGACTAACATGCCTAGTCCAAAGCAACAGTTCTGGCTAACTCTACTCTGAGTAGAGAGATGAACAACATAAACTTAAAATAAAATAAGATTTAAAAAAGGAATCAGAGTGCCCTTTTAGTCCTAGAAACAAAGATAACAACCCCTTCCAGATCTAATAAAGATCCAACATCCCGCATCTGTGTTACATTAATTTTTATGTCTTTAGGAATGTGAATTACTATAAGGTGGTCAAGCTCCCTTTAGTTACTTGTTTCTATGTATAGAATAAAACACTGAAGCATTCTTATTAAACACATGACACTACTCTCAATGGATTTATTAAAAAGACCCCCAGAGAAGAGAGTTATAAAATCTGATCAAGTCAGCAGTTCCAGCTGTGTAATTGATATCCATTATTTTCTATTGACTGCTGTGCAGAACTTCAATTTCTGTAGCATAAACAGAATCCCCATTTCTTCTGCAAGGAGACTGCCATGGGGTACAGCTAAAAATAAGGTTCATCAGCAAAATCATTTCATAAATTCCCTGAGACTTTCGGGAAAGCTCCTCAGAGAATGATTTCCTATAAATGTATTTCTTCTCTATAAATCACTTTTATATTTCTAGTCATTACATTTCCTCTATATGACTCTTTTCTATGTGTAACATATAACATAGAGTACAATCTCCTCAATTGGGGGGACAAACAGCTAAGAACAAACACATGTTGGAAAGTATCCAAGTCTCTATTTTTTCCTTCTGTCTTTCACAGATTCCTAAATGTAAGAAGATACTATTCTCTGCCAAAAACAAAATTATACAGATATATTATACTTTATAATTATTGTTGTTTCCATGATTCCAAAAATAGCTTCATATTTTATCTTGGGGGAGAGGAAGGATTAAATATACCCCTGATAGGATTTGTAAATTCCATAGATGAGTTGTAGAAAACAAAACATGGGTGATTTGTAAGTATTAGAAAAACACCTTCTAGTAAGATCTACCTTTTCTGATGTTGATCCATTTTCAAAGATACAAAGATACCAACAAAAGTCACCAAAATTAGCTAAACCCCGTTATGACCTATAACCCTAGGAGTCCTTATATTTCTATTTCTGATGGTTTTATTTGGAAGAATGGAAGGTATTTGGGCTTTCTATTCAACTTCTTTGTGCTTTCATTCTTCTGCAGCCATTCGCCTACTATAATTTTCGTTTCCTTGGTGGAATGCAAGTGAAAATACTTCTGTCAACTTTTTGGAGGAAAAATAATGTGAAGTCAACACAGAGAAGGATTTAAGTGAAGATATTTCTCAAATCTTTTGTCAGTAAACCCTGATACTGCTCATAATCACTGTTTCTCCTGGAGCAGAAACTAGTCCACAGTGATTTCCTTAGCTAAATATCCTCGACAGCATTGCCCTTTGGGAGTATAGATAGTTGCTGCCAAGTAGAAGTGATGAGCTCCTAGGCATGTTAATGTATTTTGTTTGTTTGTTTCTCCTAAAGGTGTTAGAGGTACTTAGAGAAAGCCCTTTGGATGCCAGTCAGAGAATTCACAAAGCCTTGCCCCAAGGTAAAATGGAAAATGCCAACATTTGCCTATGCTTTTGACACTTTTTCACTTTGTGTTCTCTTTCTCTCTTTTAGGTTCTTTGATGCTCAATCAACATCCCTTTGCTCAGAGAACTGGGATCTTATCTACGCATCTCAATGTGGTGCATTGTGTCTTCTGCCACTCAACACCTTCTCACAAGTCCCACCCCACATTCCCCACCCACTCTCTCCACACTACATCCTCCTCCGCCGCATGCCCCCACCAGACTCCCTCCTCACATCCTCCCCTTCCTACATTCCCCACCCAATATACCCCCTGCCCCTCTCACACACACATCTGTCCCACTGCACTATGTCCAGTACATGGCTTAATAAAGCCCTTGATACAGTATATAGTTTCCAGTAGGTCCTTCATAAATGTTACTAACATCTTTTCTCCCTCCTTTCCTCTTCCCACTGCTCCAGGGATCTTTGGGTCCCCAAGAAAGATTCCCTAAGGATGGTAATGGCCAGAACAAAAGAAAGTTACCCAAAGATTACATTTCAGTCACAGAGAAACCTGGATGGGTAAAGAGGTGAAGAAGAAGGATATTTTAAAGTCACAAATTTGTGACTTTAAAAACTAAAACTTTTGCATTTCTTTTATTGGATTATGAAAAATTATAAACACTTTTGATTTTGCTTTATTATTGTGACAACTCAAGAATCTTGAGAGTCTGACACAGAGTCACGCAGAATGTCCATTTGTGTCCCTAGTAGTGAGCCAGTCTCTTCTCTGAGCTGCTTTTTGCCAGGATGAGGCTAGCAGAAGAGTGTTTTTATATAGGATACATGTTTTCCATTTACTCCTCACACTGTGCAGTTGTCCCCAGGAAGTATTTTATATGTATTTTCACATAATTTTCTTCCCTGATAGGACTCCAGCTTTTCAGCAAAAGAGCCACTCTCGAGGTCTGCTAAGAGATACAAATGATCCTCTTTGCTCTGAGTAAAACAAAGTCGTGTGATTCCCCACTTCACTTAACTGCTCTTACAGGGTTTCCAAAACTCTTGTGATGGGGTAAAGAGAAGACAGAAGCAGAAGTAGGTCTTTCTCTGCTGCTACTAGCTGTAATCCGAAGAAAACATACAAGATTCAGCCACTGCAAATCACTTATGGAAGTCCCTTCTCTTATGTGAGGCTCTGGAAAGGGAGCAAAGATACCTGAGTTAGTTAAATTCCAAGTCAAATTCTAGAAGGTTAGAAGAAAACAGCAAGGGTGACTCTGGCTCTTGTTTTTGTCTTAATTGTCTTTATTAGATAGGATTTCAATGGCCTGGACCTAAGAGTAATTGCTGACTACAGTAGCTTACACAAACTGGGATTCATTTGTCTCTCCTAACAAAAAAGTTCTAAAACAAGTAGCTCAAACAGTTTTGGTTTACCTATTCAGTGATGCTGTTAGGGACCAATGCACCAACTCTCTTTCAAGGTCTTATTTCATTTTTAGAAAATGGCCTTTTGTCATCACATTCTTCCCTTCACAGATAATAGATGTCTGTTGCTCTTCAAACGTTGTAACCACATTCAAGGTAGGGAGAAGAGAAGGGGGGAATCCCAGCCACATTTGACAATTTTTACCAGAAAAAAAAAAATCCAGAACATTTCTTTTTTCATTTCATTAGTCAGAACAGCGTTTCATGCTCACTCCTCACTGCAGAGTCAGACATGTGTTGGTGTTCCCAACCTTTATCACATAAGCGGGCAAAGGAGTGACAGTCACCATACCACAGAATTGTGATCTAATTTTGTGATCTTGATCCTCAGTCCTGATTTTTGTTTCTCATTTCATACAACACATGGAAATGCTGCCCAGTGTCTCAGCACTCTTAATCCTGAACTGTACTCAGACTCCACCAAACCACACAATAGCATATCTTCTGGAAGGACCTGGACCCTTCTACTGACATGCCAAGCCATTTGGGTTAAAATAAATGGTTGCATGGAGATAAAATTTAAAACTTGCTTTGGTGAGTGCATAGAAACTATAGGTTATCTACTGCATTACAGGGACTCATACAGAAAGGAGGGATTTATTTCAGTGAGTGTTACTATTTCTTCCACCTGCAAATAATCAATTATCCACGGACAGACTACAAGAAAAATAAGTCACAATTTGCCAATAAAGTGATGAATCTCATTTACTGCTTGGTTCTATCTACTCATGAATTCTGTCTCCTGTAGTCACTCAGTTTCTGAGTGCTTTTCAGATTATGTTTATCTTTCATTGTTCCTTCAACATCATCACTATGACCTGAGAGAGAGGGGTCCTGCTCCCCCTCACCTGTGGTTGTGGATGCCTGTCCAAGGAAGAAGTCAATTCCTTTAGGAAATGAGTTCCTGACAATTATTTGAAGGTAATTATTCAATTTTGTGGCATTTTGCTCTTCTCTAATAAGCACACAAAGTGCTTTTATTAGCCAGCTTTTCCAGTCTTGAGCTATTTAGGAGACGTTTTATGGCAAAGTCATTATTACAAAGAGCTAGAACACAAGTGAAATTTATACTTCTGTTTCAAGGTGGCTCAAAGGTGATTTCCCTTAAATGTATTATCCACTGCTTATCTAAAATTAATCATAACTCAAGGTCACAGATGAAAAACCCTCTGTTTCCACAGTCCTGAATCTTCTAACAACCCAAACTAGTAAGGTTTATACTTTATTTGTAGACCTCTTATAAGCTCACTATGGCCTTCATGTTATGAAGCAGCCCCTAAATAATTTGTAAGTAAGCTCCCAGATAGCTTGTGATAGGGGCAGCCAGCTGGTGATAACATGCTATTACTGCCTTTCTCAACCATGGTCCTGAGGTATCCATTGAGTATTATCAGTATTATGAATTAACTTATCTCCTATTACTTTAGAATAGTACTCATTGTGTGCCATCCTTGCAAGATTTGAGTAAATATTCACACATATCATTTTTTGCTTTCTGTAGTTTAGATGAAGACTCCTAGTTGGGAAAAGCTATCTAGGAGTCAGTTGCTTGCCAACCTCCAACCAACTCTGTGATTTGAGGCAAATTGTTTAATTTGGAAGCCTTAGTCTCCTATCCATAACACAAATGGATTGCTTAGATTAATTCTAAGGTAGCTTCTATCTACGATAGAGAATCATTTCTATATAAGGTTGTTCTAAGAAAGTTTGAGATCTTAGAGAAACAAATTGAATATTGTTTAGTCGCTTGTCCTCTTTGCATCTCACCAAAAAAAAAGTGGGGTAGAAATTTAAGAAAAACATTTTCTGTGTAACTTCTCTTTTTCCATCCTGCATTCAACATAGCTGCTATCTTACCCTCATTTCTGCTTTAAAATTATAAATGCTAAGAATACCAAATCTTTCATTCAGTTAAAAACTTTGTTCTTTAGAAGTTGTCAAAGGGTTAAGCTCTGTAATGCTCACTAGACTGAGATGAAATTCAGTACCTCTCCTCTACCTTCACTGCTTACCTGTTTCTCTCCTCAGGTCTGTCTCTCCCTCTATTCATCCAAATTTGGAAATATGGAGCTCTCAGTCCCCTAGGGCACCTCTAATATGCAAATATATGCATAGGGACATGAGATTGTCAGAAGCTACAGAAATTGGCAAATCTCTCTCTGTTTGTCTTTTAACTAAAGCTATTGCATTAAACTCCAGACCTGAAATAAAAAGGAAAGAAACAAATGGGAAAGAAAAGAGCATCTGATGTCAAAATAACATCTTTTGATCAATTATCTGCATATTGCCTCCCTGTTTCTTATATTTCCTTCATGCTTCCAAGTTAGAAATTGGTTAATAAAATGTGAAAATAGTGAGAAACATGATTATAAGCAACTCTTCTATTGATTTCTGTGCTGTTCTGAATTAGTTCTTGTTCTTTGATAAATGCAGATACACGAAGAGGAAGGAAAGAGGCTTGAGAAAATCAGGTGCATCCAGAAGCAAACAACACAGCCTGATTTCTTGCATTGCTAGGAATAAGTGTACATGAGGCTGAGTGTAGTAGGGAGAAGACCTTAAATGTCCACAAATTTTTCACTATCCATTGTAGAGATAAACTCTTAGGAATGATGTAGGAGTGTGAAAAACTGTTTTGAGAAAGATTCTAAAATACCATGGTTGATTATTGATGTCTGCTGTGGCTCTGGTTAAGAGAGGAATACCATGAGTATTTTCTGGCCTTGTATACTTTCTCATTCACTGCCCTCAAATAAATTAGGCTTAGCCTACAAAGCAGAACTAATCAATTCCTGATACTGCACAATCTTCCTTGTATGCAACTGATTCAGATTTTGCATTCTGAATTTTAAAAATTACTCACTATATCAATAGACATTTGAATAAATGTATATTCTATTAGCCAAAATGATTGTGTCACAAAACCAGACTGGGTTCATTTGCCAGTACCATGAAAAGTCAAACACTGAAGCACAGGGTTTTGGAGTGAGAAAGTTTTATTGTGAGTCAGCTGGCAAGGAGATAGGAAGAAAGTGCACAAATCTGTTTCTGGGCTGGGGGCTTGGTTGGGTTTTATAAGCGTCGGTAATGAGACTTGATCTAATTGGATCTTGCAATGAGATGATGCTTTGAGACAGGATCTGATTGGATCTTGCCATGGGGATTATACTAGGACTCAATCTGATTGGATCCTAGATCCTGTTAAATGGTGTCAGTTTCTTAATTCAGTCCCCACTTCTCAGACTGAGCATTTAGGTTCCTGCTCATGGTTGCACTCTTGTTTCATCTGTGCATGCTCAGGTTAAGGGATCTTCAACCTAGCAGTTGATGGCAAGTAAAAAACAGTTCACAACTTTGTCACTTAAAAGTGGAATCAGATTGGTCTGCCGTGATTACAGTTGGACAAATGACTTTTTATTTTCCTTTTAACCTTAGAGTCTATGATTCAATGAAACACTGATTTCTTTATTGGTAACTCCTCTTATCTGTCTCCCTCATTTTTATCTTAACCCATTCTGAAGTGTATGGATATAAATATTACCAGTTCGTAAGATTAACAGTTGATTTCTCATCATAAAGGACAGATAAGGGATATTTAAAGTGCTAAAAGAACAACAAAACAAAAGAAACAAAACCCTCAATCAATAACTCTATATCCAAGAAAACTGTCCTACAAAAAAGGAAGGAGGATTTAAAACCTTACCAGATAGATAAAAGTTAACCAGGTGCAATGGCTCACACCTGTAATCCCAGCACTTTGGGAGCTGAGGTGAGAGGATTGCCTGAGCCCAGGGGTTCAAGACCAGCCTGGGCAACTTGGCAAGACCTCATCTCTACAATCTCTACAATAAATCAAAAAATTAGCTGAGTGTGGTGGCATGCACCTGTGGTTCCAGTTACTTGGAAGGTTAAGGCGGAAGGATTACCTGAGCCCAGCAGATCGAGGCTGCAGTGGCCATGAGCGTGCCACTGCACCCAACCTGGGTGACAGAGTGAGACTGTAACTCAAAATAAATAAGTAGATAGATAGATAGATAGATAGATAGATAGATAGATAGATAGATAGATAGATAGGTAGATAGTAGATAGATAGATAAAAGCTGAGCATTTTGTGACTGGTAGATCTACCCTACAAAAAACTGAAGGACTCTTCTTAGAGTTCTTCAGCCGAAATGCAGGACACTAGATAGTAACTCGAGAAATAAACAATATCGGTGAAGGCAACTACCTAGTTTGCCAAAAATTTTAAAATAATGGAGAAATAAAACTACCTGAAAGTAGTTTTCCTGTGAAGTGTAGATTATTAACTTGTTTTTAAAATGTTGGCAAATTTTTGAATAGAAATTTCTGTAATTTTAAGAGAAAAGAAATAAATGTTCTAACATTTAAAATAATACTTTTTAGCCAGGTGTGGTAGCATGCGCCTGTAGTTCCAGCTACTCGGAAGGCTGAGGTGGAAGGATCACAGGAGCCCAGCAGGTTGAGGCTGCGGTGACTGGGAGTGGCCACTGCATTCCAGTCTGGGTGACAGAGTGAGACTCTAACTGAAAATAAAATAAAATAAAATAAAATAATACTTTGTATCAAAGATATTGATATCTTGGCGACAAAGTTAATAAGGGAGCATTGTGTCAGATATAGAAAGAGCTCATATTTCATCACATTATTTACCACTTCATTTGTTTAAAATACTAAAATAAATGAATTCTGAGTCTGCGTTTCTTTAAAAATATAGTTTTCTGTGACTGTGCCCTTGCACATTTTTTGCTGTTTCTTAAACAAAAGCAAAAAATGCAGTGACTCTGCAGAGGGCAGTAGAGAGTACACACCATCGACCAAATGCCCTTAACCAACTGCCGTCAACTAAGATCTCTTTGTTCAGGTCAGGTAATGAGGGAGAGAAAGAGCCCAGGACTTGTAGAACTATTCTTACTCTGAACCCTTAGGAATAGACACAACGACTAAATTATTGACAACGACCTCTTTTTTGTTATGCAAATAGTTAAGATATGATAAAATGTCAATAAGTCAATCTGTCAATCTACAAACATTTTCTGAGTCCACATACACAAAGACTAAGCTCAATACTGTGGTGAAAACAAAGAGATATCAGACAAGGATCCAACTTCTAAGAAATTTGTACTTTGGCTAAGGAGAGCCCATAACTAGCAAAACAAAGTCAACATCCAAATCCTGAGTAAATATTCTATAGTATAATACTAAAATCCCCATGTTTATTGTGTGCAGAAAAGGAGTAAATTGTTCTTTAAGGATCAATATTGCCTTGGTTTGGAGTTCAGAATCTCTGGAGTTTCAGTCATGTACCTACCATTTACTAGCTGTCTGACTTGAGTATTTCTTTGTACCTCATCTTCCGTGGTTAAAATGGGGTTAGCAGCACCTTCTATACTGAATTGTTTTGAAGAGAAAGCAGATTGTGTATGTATATTAGTCAGGTGTTATTGAAATGATGCTGCATGACAAACAACTCTCAAACATTATTTCCTGCTCACGTTCTTGAATGGGCGCTGACTCAACTCTACTGGGTTGGCTTTTGTTCAGATAGGCTTTATGTGTTTGTCATTCTGGATCCAGGCTGAAGGACAGCAATTACTGGAATCTGTCCATCTCATGTGGATGACAGGACTACAAAAACACAAGAATAAATAAGTAGTGTCTTTTCAAACCTCCTCTCAGAACTGATACCATTACATTGATCAAAGCTTAGTTATATAACGAAGCCCAAAGTCAATGAGGCTGGGAAGTATAAACTGTCCCTGGGAAACCATGGCGAGACTGGAGAGAGAATAAAGTCTTATGAACAAATATGTAACAGTGTAATATAGTTACAAGTATTTCCTATCATTAGTGTTACCAAAACTCTATTATTCTTTATTTCCTCACCAATCTCTTTGCTCAGCTTCAATAACAATCTTATAACCAACCACTGTAAAACAAGGATGAACCACTATAGAGAGCCATATATAAACATTTGCTTGGGTGTATTTCTCCAAGGAGTGCAGGTTCCTCCCAGAAGCAGAGTTTCCCTTTCTATTTCACAGGTATCTTATACAAAATCATTTTCCATCATTTCCTCTTTTAAGCTTTCTTTAATGATAAAGGTTGAAAAACATCTTTTATTCTTTTGTGCATCAGCATTGTTCAATAGAAATATAATGTTGTCCACTAGGTGACATAACATTTTCTAGTAGACACATTTAAAAAGTATTCAAAAATTTTCAACAAAGTTATTCAAAATATTTTCAACATAAAATCAGCGTAAAACAATTTTATTCATTAATGAGGCATTTAACATTTTTTTGCCACACCTACATCTTCAAAAACCAGTGTATGTATTATGCCATAGTAATTTAAATTCCCCACATTTCAAGGGTTCAGTAGCCAGTAGAGAGTGAAACTGTACACTGTACTTTTCCTTTGTTATTTATTATTGTTGTTGTTATTTATTATTTGTTGTTTATTATTTTCTGGTTGACTTTTTTATTTCTGTTAGAGTGAATGCATTTACTTTTGTCTAGCCCACAATGCTTGCTTGGATGTTGATTTTACTGTAGGTTTAGCCAGGCATTAAAAACAAAAATCAGGCAACCCCTTTGTGGCCCCTCTCACTGTGGGAGCTTTTCTGTCCTCTCAATAAATCCTACTTTCTTTCTTTTTTTTGAGTTGGAGTCTCACTCAGTCGCCAGACTGGAGTGCAGTGGCTGCTCCCGGCCACTGCAGCCTCGACCTGCTGGGCTCCGGCGATCCTTCCGCCTCAGCCTTCCAAGTAGCTGGAACTACAGGAGTGCGAGTGCTCTACAAATCCTACTTTCTAAAACAAAGCAAAACAAAAAAGCAAACAAACAAGCAAGCAAAAAAACACCATTTAAAGTAAGAGCTAAAAATAAAAACACCAAGGTACAAATTAAATAATTATACAGACTAAACCAAAAGTGTTTCCTAAAGATGTATAATCCTATTTTGGACTTCCTGAGATCATCCTAGATGAGATTTAGAAGATAGAGTATTTTAGACTGTAACACATACTCAAATGATTTTTTTAAGTCATTAATTCAACCAACCTATGAAGTCAAAAATTCGCTGTATCACAAGGTAGCTAAGGTTTATTGAAGCAATTCAGCACAACTTATTTTTTTATAGAGACTACTTAACTGAAATGACTGGTAGGATGTTATGTGCCCATAAATAAACCCATAAGAAGCAACAGTGCATGTAAGGTAGTAAGTTGTGGGAATAATCAATGCCCTTACCTGGTAAGATTGGATACAAAATAAATAGAGCATCGCATGACCTATAGGGTAGAATGTATTAGGTGCCAATGACAAATGGTTCTTTATAGCCATTCGAGGTACTGATGGTAAGAATCTTAAAGTTTTTCTTTCCATACTAAGCTACCTCTAAATGTTTTGTGAAAGGCTGGTTAATTATGCATGAGTGAGAAATGTGTTACAAGTCTATCTCATGTGTGAGACACAATAATTTAATATGAGATAGTTGGGGATAATGTTAAGACTTTTAAAAAAACGCATTATAAATATGTTCATAAACCAAAAGAGCATCCCAATCTTAGGCCAATCTTAGGATCTATGGGAGCATAAAATGTAGACACACAGTTTCCCACAGATACATATGAAGTTCCTCCTAGTGAAGAGGCTTTAGTAGATCACACTGGCTTTGTTCAGGCATTGGGAACTTCAAAACTAGTTCTTCCATTTCCTATCTATGGATCCCTGAAAAATCAAGTTAAGCTAGGTCTGAGGGTTTTTGTTTGTTTGCTTAATTTCTAAAATTGGTATAAGAGTAATAAGTTCTTCATGGGCATGTAGTAATCACTCAATATGTATTAACTTCAACTTGGCATGTAGTAATCACTTAATATATGTTAACTATTGTCAATGATTTTAGGAAAAAGGATATGTCTTCAGCAACATTTGAAAAGTCAGCAAAATTTCATTTTTACCTAGAAAAAAGAATAAAATACCTACTCAGTGGACAGTTGTACAATATGCCTGAACACATCATATAACTTTCTCCATGCCCTATGCTGCCTTGATTCCTAAAACTTCTTAAACAGATCCATGAATAAATAAGGACCTTATAAGCACATTTCAATCAACTCTTTAAAAATTTGCAATTAAGCATTATTATTTATCTCCTGTCTCTTGATTTAGAAATTGAAAGAAGTAGGAAAAACAGATGGCTATAGAAAAGTATAGTCCTCCTTCACTGGTGTTCATCTCAGTGCCTCACCTATGGTATTGACTTCTGGTTTTTATATCTTAGAATTGTTTCTTAATTATGCTGGAGTCATTATTTTGTTCGAATATATAAGTTATGCAGAAAAGACAAATGATGATTGTATCATTTATACACCCAAATCAGAAAAAAACTAAGAAAGTCTCATAAAGTAATTAACTGCTTTGTCCTCCATGAATTGAATTAACAATTTATTTCCCAACATATACAGTCTAGTTGTTTCTATTTACAGCCTGATATTTTTTTCTCAGACTGCTTTGTAGTAAAGGATAATTAGAGACATTTACACTTATCTTGTCAGCAGGGACATTGCTTTTGCAGCTAAGGAGATATTCCAATTCAGTATGATTTATATTTGCGTAATATCCTGGTACAATACCAAAAATCACTTTGCTGAAAAACAGAGGAAGGTATTAAAATTGAGGTTTATAGAAAGGAAAGTGAGCTTATGAATAATCAATATTAAAAAAAAAATGGCCAGACTTGGTGGCTCAGCCTGTAATACCAGCACTTTGGGAGGCCAAGGCGAGTAGATTACCTGAGCCTGTGGGTTTGAGACCAGCCTGGCCAACTTGGCGAGACCTCGTCTCTTCAATAAATAAAAAATTAGCGTAGCATGGTAGCGTGTACCCATAGTTCTGGCTACTTGGAAAGCTAAGGCAGACGAATTGCCGGAGCCTAGCAGGTTGACACTGGGGTGGTTATGAGTGTGCCACTGCACTCCAGCCTGGGCGACAGAGTGAGACTCCAACTCAAAAAAACAAACAAACAAAAACAGCTTATTCTATCAGTTTGCTCCAACAAAATCAAGGCTTCTTGTTTCTTAGAAGTGGTTAACACATAATGAAGGCAACTCTGTCAAATATGTGCTGTGTCACATTATTCAGACACACAACTGGCTTCTTAAATCGGTGTTCTACTTTTTACCTGGTTGGGTGTAATGCCAAGGAGAAACAGGATTTTAAAATTCAATTTTGCTCTCTCTGCCTCCTGTGAATCAAGAGTCAACCAAACAAGTCATAAACTGTCATTTTTACAAAGGAAGGACAAACTTCTACAGGAAAATAAAATTAAATTTATGGCATTATTCATTTATATTATGATTTTTGAACACCTCTATATCCAGCTTAAAATCACTTTAATGAACTTTGTGATTCAATTATAATCATTTGGTTATAATGATTATATAGCCATTATAGTGTCAGTTAGAACCATATAATGTCAGTTAGAACTGACATTAGTCTTACAACTTAAAAAGCATTTCTTTTTTTTTTTTTGAGTTGGAGTCTCACTTGGTCACCCAGACTGGAGTGCAGTGGCCGCTCCCGGCCACCGCAGCCTTGACCTGCTGGACTCTGGTGATCCTTCCACCTCAGCCTTCCAAGTAGCTGGAACCTCAGGCGCGTGCTACCACGCCCAGCTAATTTGTTTTTTTATTTATTGTAGAGATGAGGTCTCACCAAGTTGCCCAGGCGAGTCTCGAACCCATGGGCTCAGGCAATCTACTCACCTCAGCCTCCCAAAGGCGCGGGATTACAGGCTGAGCCACCAAGCCCGGCTTTAAAAAGCATTTCAAGTCACACTATTTTGCTCCCATCTTAAGCATTCAGATGCAACCTGAGAATACATAAGTGACCAATCATCCCAGTTTTCCCAGGACTGAGGGACTGGGTCCCCAAGAGGCAAGACTTTCAATGCTGAAACAAGGGCAAACTGGGATGATTGGCACACCATAACATGAAACTGGAAAAGCATCTTAAGTTGCCCAGTATTTATTATGAAAACCTTCAAAGTGAAGAAAGCCTGAGTCATTCATTCATTATGTGTTTATATAGTTCCATTTTATTGAGCACCTTTTAGGAATCAGTTATTAATCTGAACACCAGAGACATAGATATATACATAGGAAGGTGGAAAAATAAGCAAACGGAGAATTCATAATAGAGATATATTCAAGGTGCTATGGGACACAAAGGAGTATAATAAAAATATAACTGGGTGCATTTTCTATACCTGTTTTCTAAGTTTGAGTTTTGATACTTATACCTATTAAAATAAAGTTTTATATATTTTAAATATATAAGTAAACTAAAATTCCAGCAACTTAAAAAAATATTTTGTAGACTGGACTCGGTGGCTCAGCCTATAATCCCAGCACTTTGGGAGGCCGAGGTGAGAGGATTACCTGAGCCCACAGGTTTGAGACCCGCCTGGGCAACTTGGCAAGACCTCGTCTCTACAATAAATCAAAAACTAGCCGGGCGTGATAGCGCATGCCTGTAGTTCTAGCTACTTGGAAGGCTGAGGCGGAAGGATCGCTGGAGCCCAGCAGGTTGAGGCTACGGTGGCCGGGAGCGTGCAACTGCACTCCAGTCAGAGTGACAGAGTGAGACACCAACTCAAAAAAAAAAAAATTTGCCTTCATAATAATAAATTCATCCATTAAGTCATACAGGAAAAATTAAAAAATCTCTGAAGTAATTCAATTTTAAGGTCAGTATATAATTGATTTTATTTCATAAGCCACTTAAAAGTCTATGAATTTGACAGCATTTTGACTAGCATTACATGCAGATAAAAGGGTCAATTCACCACGTATATCTTCGTGGTGAATTTTATGTGATTCCAACCTAACAAAAGAACTTAAAAGCATATGAAACAAAAATTGATAAGATTGAAAGAAAAATATAGACAAATTCACAATGACAGAGAATTCAACTCCCCTTTCTCAATAACTGATGTAAAAAGTAGAAAAAAAATCAGTAATAACAGAGAAGACCTGAACAACACTATCAGCAAACCTAAACGATATTATTGATAAACCAGACCACATCCATCCAACAAGAGGAGAATATATATTCTTTTCGATGTGCATGGAAAATTCACTAAGGCAGGTAATATTTGGGGCCTTAAAACAATCCTTGATAAATTTGAAATAACTGAAAGCATACAAAATATGTTCTCTGAGCACAAGAGCATCAAACTAGAAATCAATATCAGAAAGATATCTGGAAAATCTTCAAATATTTAAAATAAAACAACACATTTTAAAATAATGTATGTTAGAGAGGAACTCACAAGTAACATTGGAAAATATTTTGAATAGATTATAAATGAAAGCACAGTATTATCTTCATCAAAATTTGTGGGATATAGCTAAAGCAATACAGAGAGGGAAACTTACAGCTTTAAATGTTTGTATCAAAAATCAAGGAAGTTTTTAAATCAATTATTAAGGCACCTAACATAAGAAACTGAGAGGTGGAAAAGACAAGAAGCAGCAAATTAAGCACAAAGTAAACAGAAAAAAAGGAAACAAAGATAAGAGCATACATCAATAAAATTGAAAACAGAAAAACAATAGAGGAAATCAATGAAAACCAAAAGTTGGAACCTTGAAAAAAATAGTGCAATTGATAAACATTTAGTTACACAGATTTTTTAAAAGGGGGTGGGGGAAGGAGGTCTTCTGGTTTCTGGTACAGCATATTTAGAAATTGTCATTGTATCCTAACAATAAGTAAAAAGTTGAACTAACTGAAAAAAACAACTCTTTGTAGATCTGAAAAAAAGTGACATCAAGGGCAAACTGCTGCCCCCAAAACTGGAGAGATAGGCAGATGAATACAGAGAATCATGACTTCCTGGAACAGAAACCCACCAGTAGAAATCTCCATGGGAATCAGTGCCAGGGTAGAAAACCCGAAGTATAATTGACAAATTACTGGAGGCTCAACATGGACAACTCTGGGAATTAAAAACTCCAGGGATACTCAGTCTTAGAACAGCCTCCACACTCTCGTGAGTTTTACCTTTAGGAGCTTGGCCTGTTCTCACAACGAACAGCATAGAAAAATTCCCTTAGGCTTTCTTCATAGAGAGGAGAAGAGGTACCATATTGGAATACCCTAGAGAATTCTGATTTTCCTAACAAGGTCTGCCCTCAGGAGAATATTTTACTAGAGCCTGCTGGGGTTTGAACAGAACATAATTGAGTGGAGGAAGGGAAATAGCCAACTCCATACTAGTCTAATCATCCTGTCCTACCCAAAAGGATGGGAGCAAAAACCCATAGCATGTGTGAAGTTCACAGAACAGAGGCACAGATTCTCACAGAGTGAGAACCAATCACAGGGCTATAGAATACTCACCCTCCCCCTATGAAAGGCCTATTTACAGAAGTTTCCTTTAATTAGTACTCTCAAAAAAAGTAAAAAAGCATACTAAAAGGTAATAAGACACAGCTTGAAGAGGAAAAGCAAGCTTCAGAAGTAGGCTCTGATATGACAGAGATTCTGGAATAATCAGATAAAGAATTTAAAGCATCTACAATTATTGTGCTAAGGGCACTAGTGAATAAAGTAGACTGAATGCAAGAAGTAATGGGCAGTGCAAACAGAGAGATGTAAATTCAAAGAAAGAACCAAAAAGAAATGCTAAAGATAAAAAACACTGAAACAGAAATGCAGAATGTTTTTGATAAGCTTATTTGTAGACTAGACATGGCTGAGAAAAGAATCTTTAAGCTTTGAGATATTTCAATAAAAACCACCAGAACTGAAAAGCAAAGAGAACAAAGACTGACAAACAGGACAGAATATTGAAGAACTGTGGGGCAACTACAAAAGGTGTAAATTCATTTATGGGAATATCAGAAGGAGAAGAAAGAGATAATGGATCAAAAGAAATGTTTAAAACAATATTGACTGAGAATTTCTCTCAAATTAATGTTGATCTCAAATGTCAGTCTCTCAAACCATAGACTCAGGAAGCTTAGAATAAACTTTTTTTTAGTTTAGGATAAGCTAAAAAAAAAAAAAACTCCTTACGCCTAAGCATATCATATTCAAACTATAGAAAACCAAAGATTTAAAAAACCTTAAAAGAAGCCAGAGGAAAAAAGCACCTTAATTATAGTGAAGCCAAGATAAGAATTACATTAAACATCTCCTCAGAAACCATGCAGGCTAGAAGAGAGTGGAATGAAATATTTAATTAATATTTAATTTGAGAGGAAAAAACTCCTAAAGTTCTATAACCTGCAAACTTATCTTTCAAACATAAAAAAGAAATAAAGACTTTCTCAAACAAACAAAAATTTCAGAAACTTTTTTGCCAGTAGACCTATCTTGCAATAAATTGGAAAAGATGTTCTTGAGAGAAGAAAAATGATATGGGTCAGAAACTCAGATCTACATAAAGAAAGGAAGAACATTGAAGAAAGAAAAAGTTAAGGTAGAATAAAAACTTTTTTTTTCTTATTCTTAATATATCTAACATATAATAGCATACTAAAAAAATAATGACAACAATGTATTCAATTACATATGCTCATGTATATAGATATACTTGTGTATATGTTTAAACAAATGCTAAAATAGTATAAGGGAGAGGAGGGAGAATTACAATTATTAAATTATTATAAAGTACTCATGTTACCTTTGAAATTGTATATTATTATTTAAAATTGAATTTGGATTTGTTGTAAATGTATATTGGAAATTCTAGGGCAACCACTAAAAAAGATTTTCTTAAAAAAGAAGAAATATAACTGCAATTAAAAGAAAGAAAATGGAATCTTATAAGAACATATAAAATACTCAACTGAAAATCAAAAAAAGCAGAAAAAGAGTAAGTGAGTAGAAGTCAAAAATAAACACAAAGAACAAGGGCAATATGATAGAGAAGATAGAAAACAGTAGAAAATATGGTAGACGATAATCTAACTATATCAAGAATCTTGAGTCCCAGTGGTCTAAATGTACAAATTGAAAGACAGAGATTGTTAGAGCAAAATCAAAATACAACTATGTGTTGTTTACAAAAAACCCACCTTACACATGAAGACATATAGATTAAAAGTAACCAAATAAGCGTGGCTCGGTGACTCAGCCTGTAATCCCGCACTTTGGGAGGCTGAGATGAGTGGATTGCCTAAGCCCGCGGGTTCCAGACCTGCCTGGGGAACTTGGCGAGACCTCATCTCTACTATAAATCAAAAAATTAGCCGGGCGTGGTAGCACACGCCTGTAGTTCCAGCTACTTGGAAGGCTGAGTTGGAAGGATCACCAGAGCCCACAGGTGGAGGCTGCGGTGACCGGGAGCAGCCACTGCACTCCAGTTTGGGTGACGGAACGAGACTCCAACTCAAAAAAAAAAAAAAAAAATGTAACCAAATAAAGATAGTTATACCATGCTAACACTAATAAAAAGAAAGTGGGAGTAGCTATATTAAATTTAGGCAGAGTTGACTTCAAAGCAAGTAAAGTTATCAGGGACAAAGATATTGTGATAAAAATTCAATTTTTCCTAGAAAACATAGCAATCTTTAATGTGTGAGTCTAATGACACAGCATCAAAATACATGAGGCAAAAAACTGAAGGAAGTGCAATGAGAAATAGACAAATGCATTATTATTATGGGAAAAGTCAGAACTATAAAGAGAGTGAAAAGATCAGTGGTTTCCAGGTGTTAAGAGGAAGGTGGAGGGAGGGAGGGATGAATAGACAGAGTACAGAGGATTTTTAGGGTAGTGAAATTACTACTTATAATATTGTATTGGTGAATACATGTCACTATATTTTTGTCCATATAGTCAATATGCACACTAATAGTAAACCCTAATGCAAATTATGGTCTTTGAGTGATAACGATGTATCTATGTAGGTTCATTAATTGTAACAAATGTACCACTCCAGTGGAGGATATTGATAACTGGAAGAGGTATGCATGTGTGGGACAGGATGTATAGAAGATATCTTTGTACCTTTCTCCCAATTTTGCTGTGAACTTAAAACTGCACTAAAATTCAAGTCTATTAAAAAAAGAAAAGGAGAAATTACCAATATAAAAAAAAGGACATCACTGTAAATTATACAGACATGAAAAGTATATTGTGGGAATATAATAAACAACTATTTGCCATACATTTGACACGTAGCTGAAATAAAGAAATTCCTTGACTTCCTACCAAACATCTTTCAACAGCAACAAAAAAAAACTTCAGGCCCAAATGGCTTAACTGGCAAATGTGGTAAAACACTTAAGAATATAATAATACCAGTTCTACAGATATGTTGGCATAAAAATATAAGAGAAGAAAGCACTTTTCAACTAATTTGTGATGCTAATATTACCCTGGTACCAAGATGAGACAAAGATATTCAAGGAAAGAAAACTACACACCTGCACTATGTAATATGGTAGCCAATAGCATGTGTGCTTATTCTGCACTTGAAATGTTTCTAGTTTGAATTAAGATGTGCTGTAAGTATAAAATAAACATTACATTTCAAATATTTAGTATAAAAAATACAAAATATTTCATTTAATTTTTAATTGATTATAAAATTATAAATATTGAGAATATTTAGATTAAATAAGTTACGTGATTAAATTTAAATTTGGATACTCTGTAGTTTTTAATGTTGCTATAATAAAATTTATAAATACAATTTGTGATTTTTGCTATATATCTATTTGACAGTGCTATAAAGAAATATTCCTCATAAATACTGATGCAAAATTTATTTTTGAAATAGCAGATTAAATTCAGAAATATATAAAAAGAATAACATAGCCTGATAAAGTGGGGTTTATCATAGACATGCAAGATTGGGTCAATATGTGAAAGTCAGTCAATTTATAATTCAATATATTAACTGACTAATGGAGGAAAAAATATGATCATTTCAATCAAGGCAGAAAAAGCTTTTGACAAAATTGAACATCTATTCATGGTTTAAGGAACAAAACAAGGCATATAAAAATCTCTAACCAAAGTAGAAATTAAAGGAAACATTCTCAATCTTATAAGGGTATGTATAAAAAAATCTACAAATATATTCCATAACTGGTAAAAGACTGAATACTTTCCGCTGCGATCACACATTAGGTAAGGATGCCATTTTGACCACTCCTTTCAACATATAATGGGAAAACCTAACCAATGTAACAAGGCAAGAAAAAGAAGTAAAACAAATATATGGTTGAAAAGGACAAATGAAATTATTCACAAATGACATAATTGTTTCTGTAGAAAGTCACAAGGACAAAGAATCTACAATAAAACTGCTGGAACTAATAATTGAGTTTAGTAAAGCTGCAGGAGACAATGGCAATGTACAAAAATTAATTGCATTTCTACATATTTGCAATAAACAATGAGAAATTGAAATTTTAAGCTATTATTTACAATAGCACCAAAATATGAGACAGGCATAAATCTAACAAAACATGTACAAGATTTGTTAAAAACCACACAGCATTGATAAAAGAAATACAAAAGGGTTGGGCGCAGTGGCTCACGCTGTAATCCAAACAATTGGGAGGCCAAGGTGGAAGGATGCTTGGGCACAGGTGCTCAAGGCCAGCCTAGGCAACATAGTGAGGGCTCATCTCTACAAAAATAGGAATAAAAAAAATTTAGCCAGGTGTAGTGGTGAAAGCCTGTAGTCCCAGCTGCTTTTGAGGCTGAGGCAGAAGAATTGCCTGAGCCCATGAGGTACAGGCTGCAGTGAGCTGTGATGGTACCACTGCCTGGGCAACAGAGTAAGATCCTGAGTCAAAAATAAATGAATAAACAAATAGATAGATAGATAGATATAAAAAGACTCTGCTCACAGATCAGAAGATTAAATATTATTCAACACAAACTAAAAAAGAAAAAAAATCAACAAATTGGAGTTCATCAAAATTAACAACTGCTCTTTGAAAGACACTGTTAGGAAAATTGAAAGACAGGATACAGACTCAGGGAAAATATTTTCAAGATACATATATGATAAAGGACGAGTATTCAGAATATACATACAGAACTTTTACAACTCAGCAGTAAGAAAGCAAATAATTCAATAAAAATGGGCAAAAGATTTATACAGGCACTTCACCAAAAATGATGAGTGGATAACTAAACACGTGAAAAGATGCTGACCATCATTAGTCAATAGGGAAATGTAAACTACCATCACAATGAGTTGCAACTAAATTCCTATTCTAATAGCTTCAATTAAAAAGAAAAAAACAACTGACAATAAAATGTGCCTGCAAAGATGCAAGGGCAACTGGAACTCTCATATATTGCTAATGGGAATGCATAGTTAATACAACCACTCTGGAAAACAATTTAGCAATTTCTTATAACGTTAAACATTTGCTTATCCTATAACCCAGCAATCTCATTCCTAGGTGTTTACTCAACAGAAATAGAAACATATTCAGTCATACCTCAGTACTCATGTAGAATTGGTTTCAGGACCCACCCCCTCCATATCAAAATCTGTAAGTGTTCAAGTTCCATCTATAACATGTGGTATGTACACCCCAAGCATATCGTCCTGCACACATTAAATCACCTCTAGATTATGTATAATACTTAACACAAGTGTTATGAAAATAGCCATTATACTTTATTGCTTTTTATTTGTATTTTTAATTGTTGTATTCTTTTTTAAATTTTAAAAAATATTTTCAATTTGCAGTTGGTCGAATCCATGGATTCAGAACCCAGAGAAAAGGAAGGCAACTGTATTTAAAGAGAAATTATTCTAGAGGTTGTATTGCCAAAATTGAAAAGAATCCAAATTTTTATTAACTAGAGGGTATATAAATAAGTTGTATCTCATCCACAAAATGAAATACTAATAAAAACATACCTTTTTACAAATAAACGACTAACAGTAATTCAACATGGTGAATCTCAAATGTACAATGCTATGTGAATAAGTTACATATATGCTTATTATTCCATTCATGTGACAGTCTAGAAATATCAGAATAACGGTGACTTAAAAACATGTCATTGTTTTCTGGGGGCTGTGTCTAGAAGTAGGGGTTTAGCTATAATGGGCACAGGGGAAATTTAGGGAGTGATAGAAATGTCCTGTATCTTGATCGTGGTGGTTTTTATACAACTAAGTGTTTAGAAAAATGTATAAAATTGTAGACTAAAAAAAGGTGAGTTTTACTGCTGTAAATTAAAATTGAATAAACCAGTCTTTAAAAAGAAAAAAATATATATATATGGAACACTTTTTTTCTTGCTTACAGTCTTCCAAGATGGCCTTGTATTACATAACAGAATTTTCTTCAAATTTGTAAAAATTAAATACTACACTTTACTCTCACAAAAATACTGTCTTGGATGACATTGTAAAAAAAAAAAAAAATCTTATAGAAATGAAGTTGCGTATATTTCTATCCATAACTCAGTAACGAATCCTCTTTATGTGTTTTTTGTAAAAATAAGTACATGACTGCAATTATGGATGTTCAATATAAATATTAGTTGAATCAATAAATGAGTGAGTGAATTAGCCAACAATGAGCAAATTAATGAAGTAAGATGAACATTCTGTAATCATATACTCTGAGGTAGATATTAAAAATATTTACTCTAAATGAACTCCATAATAAAATCTTTGTGTAAATAAGTGATTCAACTATGGAAAATAAATGCATTTGTTTAAAAACACAAGACTGCATTAGATGGGAGTTTTTAAAATACCCATAATATATTCAAACATTTTAAAAACTCACTTCACTGAGATCTCATCACATCTTATGTTACTCTTTAGAGTAATTATCCAAGACTTTCTTTCTTTATATCCCAATGCAGAGATATCTAAGAAGAATAGCTAACATTTAAGCATACTATGTGCCTGGCATTCTAGCAAATACGTTACATGTAATAACTTATTTATTTTTTGCTATTATTATACCTTTTTCCATCTGGGGAATCAGAGGCAGAGCAAGTTAAGAAACTCCTGCAAAGTCACAGGGCTACTTAAAGGTGGATCTGAAATTTAAACTTAGAAAGTCTGGTGTCCTAATCAGCAGGTTATGGTTGTTGTATAGCAACGATCACCACACTCCTCTATAGTCTATGCAGGGATGATTAGAGAGGTGGGTATATGAGCAAGGAGAGGCTAGCATTAGCTACTAAGCAAAGACTTTATTTAGTGTGGTCTTTTTCTCTTTGTTCGCAAAAATGCCATCTGTCTTTACCTCCATTCTGTACCTTTACCATAGTGCTTCCATTCTATTGGTACTCTTCCAAACTTCAGAAGAATAAAATAGTATCTTTCATCTAAAATTTTTGGAATTTTTCTCCTAATGTCTTCACATTTCTGATCCTTTTAAGTTAATGTCCTCTCCCAACAGTGATAGGATTAGCAGATGTGTATCTTTCTCTGCTTTGTAGAATGAGAATACCTCTGTAATCTTTCCCTACAAAATCAAGAAAGAACAAGCCTTCCTTTTTTTGGCTCTGATTTTCAACCCTTCCTCCCATTAAGGATTCTTGTTATGATATATCTTCAGTCTTTTTAATCACTGCCTCTTACTAAAATGTCACTTCAGTGTGACTTTGCTGACATTCACAGCTATCTTCATAACTTCCTTCTCCCTTAGAGCCAAATATAGCCAAATAATCTAAGCTTCTACTGCCTCATTTCTTCTCTGAACCCTTGAAATTGGACATCTTTTTCTTCTTCTCTATTGAAACTGATCTCCCTTCAGTTTCATACTCCTTGGCTTTTTCAGATAGTGCTTTCATTCAATATAATGGCTTTGACTATTTAATTAATATGAGTGATGTCTCCTCTGTTGTTCTATCTCTTACCTTTCACTCAAGATGAAATTCTGTCTTGATGCTGCTCAAAGTACATACACTTCAAGATATCTGTGCATCTACCTAATTAAATAAGATGCCCTATTTAAAACAAAAACATCCCCATCTCCTCTTTCCAAATATCTGTCAAAGGCAAAAATTTTAAATCAACATGGATTAATCCTCTTCTTATCACATACATCCTTAGTCACCTAATCGTGCTTATCTTTTCTTTATGATGGACAACTCTCCATCTCTATTGACTGCTGGACTACTCCTTCAAATCTTCATACTCAGATTATAATTTTAAAATCTCTGTCTTACTGTCATCTCCATTCTAATGCATAGTGCACATTATAACCATTACTGTTGTCTAACCATTTTATTTTCAATAGGTTCTTTCCAATATTAAGAGACCATTGTAATCCTGTTGTCTGCTGCACACATCTCAACTGTTCATTTGTGACTGAAATCAATTTGCCTGCTTTATCTTTCTAGAGTAGACAACTTTTATTTTCCAAAATAAAAGCTGTCCTTTCTGTAATTCATGTAGTCTTTTCAACTCTAGTAACCCTCCTTTCTATCCTATCCCCTCCCACAAGGGGAAACAAAGACCCAGGTCTGGCCAATCATGGTATTTCACCCATTCCTGCAAAACTATGACTAGATCAAGAGTGATCGCCTGACACCAAGTGAACCAAACAGTATCTACCCTGAGAAGACGTATCACCCAGTGTAGACAAATATTTATCTACAGGGTTCATGAGCTATACAACAATTGGCCATATTTATTTCAATGAAAGTGTACACTGGCATATTCAAAAGAGGGAGGGAAGAGACAGAGCACGAATCATATTGTTTGAGCATGTTGATCAAGGCATGTAAATACTAGACCTATTCTTGGACTTCTTGGTTACATGAACCAGTATATTCAACTTTTGGTTACACTTTTTATGTTAGGTTTCAGTCACTTGCAACTAAAAGAGTCTAATTACAACATAACATAATAACACTGTACCCATTATTTGCTTATTACTGCAAGGCCATGTATAGGGTCCAGGGATAAAGATGAATCAAGTACTATGTAGTATAGTTCAGTTAATTTGGAAAAAGGCTGCCCTGTGTTATGATAAGTTACATATGTTTGAGTGTGGCAAGTGCTTCAAGAGACATACAGAGGACTAAGAAACTGCAGCAAATAGAGTGTTTCATCCTGACTAGATAGGTTGGGGAGGCTTTGGGGTATAGGAGAGTTTTTAACTCGAACCAGAAAGATGAGTAAATTGTCAATATTATTTTTAAGTTTGATACCAAACATATTGTATTATTATTATTTCTTGCTCAAGTTGATTTCTGAAATCCTTCCCAACCCTGTTTGTCTAAATTTATTTATCATAAGACTTTAGTTTATAACAAACTTCGTCTCCTTTCTGCTTGTTTTGATACTAGGTTTTACCATTTTTAGTTACATCTTATATACATGCTGCTTTTCCTGATTATACCACAACCTGCTGAAAGCAAATATTATATCACCTCCTTAATATGTACTACAGGACCGAACACAGCACTGGGCACAGAGTGCTTAGAAAACAATAACAGAATGCAGATGCCAAGTTCTTGACAGTTTGATTAAATGTCTGTTTATGGTAGATTAACTTCATTCCTAAATGATCTTGAAGACTTTCTGTTATTCTCAAGTGAGAAAAACTAGTAGCTTGTAGAATTCCTTTCTCTTCCATGGAACTATTTCAAGCATGCCAAGAAAAGTAGATTAAAATACGTCTGACTGACAGTTCTAAATTGAGACTACTTTGTCTGCTTTGACCTCTGAGCTTTTAACTAGAATCTTGGGAGTTCATTTATTAAATAACTTAGTTTGTTAGGAAAATAAAATATTTGGAGAGAAGATGAACAAAAGGGACAGACATAAAAGCTGAAGGAATATTCAAAATGATTAGACTGACGTAGCAGATGAACTAAATAGCAGTAAAAACGTGAGACATGGGAAACTTTTGCTGGAGAACAGTAAGAAGACATCAAAGCCATTAAAATACAAGAGTGTGAGGTCAGAGACTTACAAGGTTGAAATGACTAACAGCTTCAGACTACTTTGCTGTGAGAGACATAACTGAAGGTCACAGTAACGGTACAAAATGTGTATAAAATAGTGTTTTCCATAGGAAGGGTAATGTTAACCAACGCGAGGCTAATCAGTGAGTAACAGTAATTTCACAAATAGGATTACTGTGTGAAAATATTTGTACACAGAGTTACAGAAAATTGTTTCTTAGACTAGGCAAGAAAAAACTATCAGAGAAGAGAGGAAAAATCAGCACACAAATATCTGATGGTTTAGGTTAGTGCGGAATCCAAGTTTTATGGGGCGTAAAACTTATGCAATTTTAGGGACACTCCTTAAAAAGCAACATTATGGATGCAAAATTTGGTGCAGCAATGACTATTTACTTAGAATTAAATAGATATCACAACAAATTACGACTCTATATAATGCTACTAATATTACAAAATTCAAAGAATAACTAAGAATTCGTGGCCACACACTCCTATATAACGACTTTCCTGCATTTTTGCTGCATATTATTAGATTGCTTTTTCATATGACACAGATTTTTAAAATAATATTTTCTTTACAGCAAATAGGAAAATAATCCATTTTTCCTTTAGCATCATTGATCAAAAATGTTTCATTATTGGTAGTTTAGAAAAGCTTCCTTTTGCTTCAAAACTCAGTGTTAGTAATGTCATATAAATTATTAGAATGGTGGCCAAATTTGAAAATCTTCTATCAAGGGTTTTTTTGTTTGTTTGATATGTGAGCTCTTAAAAAATATAGTTGCGGTTTCCACTACTGCTAGAGCTTTAAGCCTTACAAGTAAAAATTCTGATAAATTATATTTTGCACAATTTTTATCGAAAAGAAAAAAATGCATGATGTTTTTATAATTGTGTATGTTGCTTATGAATATATTCTTGATATGACACAACTTATTTTCTTACTAGATTTTATAAAAACAAAATTATCTTCCTTATAATTCTGTGTAGGCAATAATTAGAAAAAAATTTTCCCCTGAATAGCTTGTAGTTCAAACATTTCATACTTCTTTCTCTTTCACTATCCACTTACTTCCCTTGGTGGGTACTTTTATATTCTGTTGCCAACTTAGGTATACCCAGAAGTAACTTGGAACCAAAAACATTATGTCCCACTGGGGGCACATGACATCAATAAGGGTACCCAAACTTTACCTGTACATTGACTATGTATGCACCTAACCCTGAATTGTACCCCACATTTTTAAAATAAAATAAAATAATTAAAAAAAAAAAAGTATGTCCCACTAAACCCAAAGTAAATGTATCTCCAACAGAACTGTTCCTTATCAGTTCCCCCAAATGCCACAGTCACTCCAACACAACCCAAGAGATGCAAGGGGAGGTATGAAGTAGGTCAATCTTAATAGGTTACAGTCACATTAGAACTGCAAGTTTTATGAAAACATGTGACCATATGAATACATTTCTAGGGCACCTCCAGGGCCACACAAGCAAGAAGTCCTGAAATGTAATGGCAAATACTCTTTAATTTACAAAAGGTTACTATACAGCTTTCTCTTTCTGTGAAATGTGAATGAAGTTTTTAGAAAAATCTCCATTTTAAAATTGTGAAATTTAACACATGAACAGGAAAGTGCATGCATTAGTTTGCTAGGGTTGCCATAACAAAATGTCACAGATGGATGTGTTTTCTCACAATTCTGGAGGCAGGAAGTTAAAGATCAAGGTGCCAACTGGATTGGTTTCTTCTAAGTCCTCTAAGACTTCAGATGGCTCCCTTTTCACTTGTCCTCACATGGCTTTTTCTTTGTGCACATGTATCCCTGGCGTCTCTTCCTCTTTTTATAAGGACACTAGTCCTATTGGATTAGGACCCAACCTTTATGACTTTATTTCACCTTAATTGCCTCTTTAAAAATCCTAGATCCAAATATATTGGGGATTAGGTCTTGAACATATGAATTTGTCGGGTACAACAGTTTGGCCCCAAAAGTACAGAAAGCATATATGTACAATTTAGGGAATAATCATAAAGCAAACATACATACCTATAGCCACCACTTACATCAAGACATAGAACATCACTATCATCAAAAAGCATCCTTCTCACACACACAATCCATGAGTCTTTTCTTGATCATAATATCCGTCCTCACATTAGATGCAACCACTCTTCCTACTTTTGCAAGAGCTATTTTCTTTATAGTTTTACCACCTACGTGTGCAGATTTACATAGTATATGTATAGTTTGGTCTACTTTTGAAATTTGCATAATGAAGTTGCACACCTATGTATTATTTTAGGTATTGCTTTTTTCCCCACACATTTTATTTGTGAGATTTACTGTAATACATGTAGTTTGCTTATTTTCTGTCAAAAACACGGTATTAAATATTTAAGCTTGAGGACCATGTGGTCTCTGCTACAATTAATCAGTTCTGCTGCTGTGTTATGAAAATAACATATATGATATATAAGTGAATGTACATAGTTGTGTTCAAATTAATCTTTAATTACAAAACAGGCAGCAGGTGCGCAAGCTGTAGTTTGCTGACCTCTGATCTATAGCATCTTCCATTCTTGATATTGATTGTTTATACTTCTTTTCTATTTCCCTTGATTGATCTCAACAACATCTTTTCAGTCGTATTTGAAAATAAGCATAACTTTGGAATTGGTTGGTTCTCTGGACATAGGCTTTCTAGATTAGGGATACTTTTCTTTCAGCAAGTTGTAGATAGATGTCATCTTATTATTTATTGATTTCCATTGTTGGTGCTAGGAAGTTAATGGTAGATCTAACTGTTGCTCCCTTGAAGGCAGATCCCATTTCTTTCTCTCTGTCTTTGGTGCTCTGTACTTTTACAGGAATGTCTTTAGATACACACTTTTTAAAATGTTTGCTAGAGATTCACTGAGATTCTTGAATCCCTTTCATCGTGTTTGGAAATTTCTTAGCCATCATGTTCACACGTTGGCTCTGCCCTTTTTTCGCCTTTCCTTTAGGAACTCCAGTTAAATATACATAGTACATTTTTTTCTTTTCATCTTATTTATCTCTTAGCTTCTCTCTCACATTTCTTTCTTTTCATTTTTCTACATTGCTTTCTCTACAATTTCCTCTGACTTATTTTCAGTTCATTTATTTGCTCTTCACTATGTACTATTTGCTTTTAAATCCATCTACTATGTTATTGTATCACTGGTTGTATTCTAATCTTCATTTTTAGAATTTCTATGTGGCACATTTTTAAGTATGCTAGATTACTTTTTATACTTTCTGCGTCTTGGCAGGTACTGCAAGTTTGCCTTTTTCTGCCTTTGAACATAGTATAATTTATTTCTTAAATTTATGTTTATAAGCCATATCTGATAATTTACTATAAGAAGAGTTAATAGATTTCCTAGTGTATTTTTTGTTGTTTTTTGATGCTCTTTCCTCAAGTTTTCCTTTTTTCTTACGTGTTTGTTATATTGTCTTTGAAACATGTCTTATGAGTGTTATTTGAGGCCTAAGGTAAAATATCGTTTACACATAAGGTACCTAAGAGAATTATTCTTTCTCAAATACTTTAAATTAAATTCATGATTTGGTTGTGCACTGTGGCTCATGTCTGTAATTTCAGCACTTTAGGAGGCTGACATGGGAAGATTGCTTCAGGCCAGGAGCTAGAGACCAGCCAAAGCAACATAGCGAGACCCTGTCTCTCCAAAATGTAAAAATAAAAAAATTAACCAGGCATGGTGGTGTATACCTGTAGTCCCCACTAATTAGGAGACTGAGACAGGAGGATTGTTGGAATCCAAGAATTAAAGCTGCAGTGAGCTGTGATTGTACCATTGTTCTCCAGCTTGAGCAACAGAACAAGACTCTGCCTCAAAAATTATAAGTAAGTAAATAAATAAATTCCTGATCTAAAAAGTAGTTTTTGGCCACTCCGGTGACATTAATTTCACTTCAAATTTGCAAAAGTTCCAGCTTTCATTTACAATTTCTTAGGGACAGTATCTTCTGCTGATAACTTACTTAGAATGATGGCAGCTTCCCTAGATATCCCTTGAGGTTTGAGGATGATCATGGGTTTGTTTTCAGCTTCTTCTTACTTTGAGAGAAAGACTCTTTGGGGCCAGCGGTTACATATAAAGATTAGACTCATAATTAAGGTATACCTGGATCTTGGTTTCCTTCCCTTGGTCATGAGACTATCTAGAGGAAAGGTCAAATGTTCTTAGGTAGACAAATGCTCCCAAAACAAACAACTCTGTCCTCCCTTAGTTCTCCAGATTGTATATTTCCCTTGATTTTATCCTGACAATAACTTTCTACTTGTCACATCTTCAATACTTTTCAGACAAAAAAAATTTTAATCTATTGTTTTGTTGTTCTCAGCAGGAAGCTTGATCCAAATAATCTAGACCCGCATTACTAGAAAAGAGTTTGAAAATTTTTCAGTAAATCTTTTGGTATTTTCCCCTTTACCTATGTTTAGGAGTTTTAGTAGAAATGAGCCTTGAATTTTTTTCCCCTGTGCTCAATTAGTAACCTATTGTGAATTGAGACTGCAAATGCTTAAATTGGAAACTTACCTATTAGAGATTTGGTTTTGCTTTCAGAGCTCAGTACCTAAAGCTAAAACACAGGAGATTTTATATTGTTTATGTTTCTATTTTTGCAGCAGCGAACTGGGGCTAATGATAACAGTGATAGTAGTAAACGTCCTGAGAAGTGTAGGTAGTCTGCATTGCTGAATTGCTACAGTAACATTTGTCTTCATCCTATGACTCTGCCTCTTGTATTGTGTGAAAAAATAAAGTCCATTGGAGAAACAATTTTTTTCCCGTACCCCTTTGTGGAAGCATTCCTGATCCCAAAATCCAGAAAAATGACCTAGCCCTGTCATGCCCTTCTAAACTCTGAAAGCACTGTTTTTTGGGAAACACGACAAGGGAACCATAAAGTTTGGACTATTTTTTTTTTTACCAGCTTCCATGTATAAATACAGTAACATTAAGTTTACTGTACAATTTGCAATGACTTGAGTCCACTCCTTTCATTGCAGAAACCTACTGGTCCAGTTAGATCCCAGCACTCCCTGTATGCTGAGAAACAGGGTCCTTGCATCTTCCTTGGCTTCTTATCAACCACCATGACATTGTCTTATAGCCAGTGGCCTGGTCTTCCCTACACTAACTCTCTATAAAGCCCTGACAGCTTCTCTGCATTCTTCTAAGTCACTGTCTCTTCTCTAGTGGTTTCTGTCCTGGAATCTGTACCTTCTCACAGTTACTCTCACATTAGCAGGATTTCCTATACACCTCAGAGGCACAATTTAATCAGAAGAAGCTAGTCAACTGTCAGTATGTTCTGCATTATTTCTAGTATCATTGGTAGCACATTCCAGGTTGGATGTCATGAATCTAGATGAGTACCCATGTTATGGTGTGTTGAACAGTGGGGGTTGAAGATGTTCTCTGCGTGTCCTGCAGTTTCTGGGTCCATTTCTGGCTTTCCCATAAGAAATTGCTTGAATAAGAACACTCACAAGTGAACAAGAACACTCACAAGTCTCTTGTCAAGGAAAATCAGGGCTGGTCAGGGTAAAGGCATATTTTAATAAGGAACTATTGCAATAAAGAAAAAGAGACCTCATTATGGAACTGGACTTGATTACAAAGACAACATGATAGAGTGGGAAATTATAGCCAAAGGGCAGGGTGCAAGGTCAGTGGATAGAAAATCAGAGATGGGAGATTCTTGCTAAACCAATTTAGCAGGATTTTTGTTGAAGGCAGGGCAATTAGATATTGAGGGTGAAGGTTCTGGCTAACATGACTTAGCAAAATTCTTGTTAAAGAGAGGCTTTTAAGAGCAAGGTACAAAGACAAGTCCTAGTCAGAAAAGAGCAGATGTTTGTTTATGGATTGGCTAAGATGGGAGTCTTTGTCACCATTTTTACTCAAATCCATACTTGGAAATGAAACATTTTTCTAATAAAGTTGTTTTAAAGTATAGATTGCAATTCAGTGGTATTATTGAAGTCAATGAATAAATAATGATAAACATATTTTTAAAAATTCAACAAAGTCAGTCACAGCAGCTCATGCCTATAATCCCATCACTTTGGGGGCCAAGGAGAGAGGATCACCTGAGTCCAAGAGTTCGAGACCAGCCTGGCAACATAGTGAGACTTCATCTCTACAAAAAAAAAAAAATCACAAAACATAAATACATAAATTTTGGGGAGGCCGAGGTGAGAGAATTTCCTGAGCCCACGTGTTCAATACCAGTCTGAGCAACTTGACGAGACCTCATCTCTACAATACATGGAAAAATTAGCTCGATATGGTGGTACATGCCTATGGTTCCAGCTATTTGAAAGGCTGAGGCAGAAGGATCACCTGAGCTCAGCAGGTCAAGGCTGCAGTGACCATGAGCGGGCACTCCAGTCTGGGCAACAAAGTGAGAATCCAACTTAAAAAATTAATAAATAAAAATTTAACAAAATATAAGTATAAATCATCAAAGAACTCTTTGTGATGAGGGCAATTATTTTGTGAAACAGATGTGTGTTTGTTTACTTGATCACAATGTAAACTGTAAAACTTGGGAACTCCCCAGAGCCCCACCCTTGATCTATGCTGGCTGTGCATTTCCTTGGAGTAGCATTCACCAAGGAGAAACCCTATAGCTATCATCGTGTTGGCTTTCTTCCACCAGTGCCACCTTCTGGCCAGAGGACTACAGTACAGCCCACCACATCAGATACAATACCTCAGCTTTGGAGAAGGCCTTGATCCCAAGTGCCAGCTGACAACACTTTCCAAGCTACTCTGGCCACTCAGGACGCTGTGAAGTAGTGTAGATACACAACACTGGGCTGCCACAGTCAACAATTGAGAAACTCGCCACATCAAGGCTATATACAACCAAGGGAACACTACAGTGCCTATGTCAGCCTCCTGCCAACCTCAATTAAGAATAAATTGTCTGTCCAAATGAGAAGAAACCAGAAAAATAATTCTGACAATATGAAAAAAGAGTTTTCTGACACCATCAAAAGGCCACACCAACTCTTCAGCAATGAACCCAAACCAAAATGAAATTTTTTGGAATTCCAGACATAAAATTCAAAAGGTTGATTATAAAGTTGATTAATAAACTTCAGGAGAAAATTGAAAACCAATGTAAAGAAATCTAAAAAATTATTCAGGACATGAATGAAAAATTCTCCCAAGAGATAGACACCTTTAAAAAACAAAAGCTGAAATTCTGGAAATGAAAGAAGCATATAGGGAAGTACAAAACATAGTGGAAGGCTTTTTGATTTTTATTTTTTCCTGTTGCTATCTTTTTTTTTTGTTTGACTTTTTTGAACTTTTAATTTTTTATTTTAAAGATGTGGGGTACAATCCAGGGTTAAATATACAAATGTTCATTATGCAGGTACCCTTGTTGATGAGATGTGCCCCCTCTTCCCTAGGCCGATTCCCATTACTGCCAATTCCACTTCCCTGCCCACCTTCCGGCAGTTTCCTGCTACTGCCAATACTTTTCTTATAGTATTACAATAATTGTTCAAGGTCTGTTTATGAATGAGAATGTGTGATACGCAGTTCTTTGTTTCTGTGAAAGATCACTCAGTATTATAGATTCAAAGTCCATCCAGGTTGCTGTGAAGTTCATGATTTTGTTCTTCTTTATGGCTGTGTAATATTCCATCATGTTTAACAGTAGACTAAAACAAGCAGAAGAAAGGACCTCAGAACTTGATGGTAAACCTTTTAAATTAACCCAGATAACAATAAAGAAGAAAGAATCAAGATAATAGAACAATGTCTCCAAGAAATGTGGGATTATATAAGGTGTCCACACCTAAGAAGCATAGGTGTCCCCAAGGAAGAAGAGAAAAAAACAGGTTTAGAACATCTATTTGACGGATTAACGGAAAAAAATTTCCTTGGTCTTGCAGAGATCTAAACATCCACAAACAAAAAAGGCCATAAAACCCCAGAAGATTCATTGCAAAAAAAGGTCATTCCAAAGGTATATAATCATCTGGGTATGAAAAATTAATGTGAAGGACATAATTTTAAGAGAAGTAAGACAAAAGTATCAGATAACTTACGAAGGTAGATTAACATCAGAACTTGCAGAAGAAAACCTGCAAGCTGGAAGATATTGGGGCCCCATATTCAATCTCCTCAAACAGAATAATTGTCAGCCAGGGATTTTGTATCCTTCAAAACAAAGTTTCATAAATGAAGGAGAAATGAAGTCCTTCACAGACAAGCAAACACTGAGAGAATTTGTTACCACTAGACTGGCTCTACAAGAAATACTCAGAGGTTCTAAATACTGAAACAAAAGGTCGAAATACACAGGTAGGAAAATGATGGGACTCATAAAGTTCACAGGTCTTATGGAACAACTACACAATAGAGAGAATAAATAAAGCAACTGGATAACAATTGGAATGATGAATAGAATAGTACCTTGCATATCATTATTAACAATGAACATAAATGGTCTCAATGCCATACTAAAAAAAATATAGACTGGCAGAATGGATTAAAAAAAATACAACCCAAATATCTGCTGCCTTCAAGAGTCTCCCAAAGTCTTCTATAGACTCAAGGGGTTGGGATATTCCACACAGATTGAAACAAAAAATGAGAAAGAACATCCATTCTCAAATCAGTTAAAAACAGACTTTAAGTTAGCAATAGTACAAAAATAGCAAAGGTGGCTATTATATAATAATAGAAGGATCAACCTATTGAGAAGACATAACAATTTTAAATATATATATGCCTAATACCAGAGTTCCCAGCTTTCTAACACAAATTCTACTAGACCTAAAAATAAGAGATAGACAACAGTATAATAATAGTGGGAGATTTCAGCCGGGCTCGGTGGCTCAGCCTGTAATCCCGTGCCTTTGGGAGGCTGAGGTGAGTGGATTGCCTGAGCCCGCGGGTTCGAGACCCGCCTGGGCAGCAAGACCTCATCTCTACAATAAATCAAAAAATCAACCGGGCGTGGTAGCACGTGCCTG
>NW_007252368.1:118674-132810 GCF_000164805.1 Carlito syrichta | reverse complement strand
AAAAAAAAAAAAAAAAATAGTGGGAGATTTCAGTATTCTACTGATAGCCATAGACAGATCATCATGGCAAAACGTCAACAAAAAAATTGATGTTAAACAGGCCTCTAGAGGAAAAAGAATTAACAGATATCTACAAAATATTTCATCCCAAAACTACAGAATACACATTTTTTTCATCAGCACATGGAGCATTCTCCAAGATAAATCATATGACAGGCACAAATCGAGTCTCAATAAATTAAAAAAATCAAAATCATATCAAGTGCATCCTGAGACCACAGTGGAATAAAATTAGAAATTAACTCAAGAGAATTCACAAAGCCAAACAAAAACATGGAAGTTAAACAATTTGCCCTGACTGATCTTTGGGTCAACAATGAAATCAAGATGAAAATTTAAAAATTCCTTGAAATGAATGTCAATGATGAAACAAGCTATCCAAACCTCTGGGACACAGTCAATGCCAAGACCTACACTAATAAGACTGAAAGATCACATATAAACAATCTAACATCATACCTCAAGGAAGTACAAAAACACAAACAAACCAAACCCAAAGCAGACAAATGAAAAGAAATAACACAGATCAGAGCAAAACTAAATGAAAGTAAATTAAAAAAAATACAAAAGATCAATGAAACAAAAATTTGGCTCTTTGAAAAAATAAACAAACTTGATAAACTACTAACTAGATAAATTAAGAAATGGAAAAAACACAAACTAGCTCAATAAGAAATGGAAAAGAAGAGTTTACAGCTGATATAATGGAAATTCAGAAGCTCATCCGAGACTATTATGAACACCTCTATGCAAACAAATGAGACAATTTAGAGGAAATAAATAAATTCTTGGAAACATACAACCCGCCCTCAACCTTGAATCAGGAAGAAATGGAAATCCTGAACCGACCAACAACGAGTAGTGAGATTGAAACAGTGATTAGAAGTCTCCCATCAAAAAATAGTTTGGGACCTGATGGACTCACAGCTGAATTCTACCAGACCTTCAAAGAACTGGTACCAATTTTATAGAAGCTATTCCACAAGTTTGAAGAGGAGGGAATCCTCTCTAACTCATTCTATGAAGCCTGTATCACTCCGCTACCAACGTCAGAAAAAAATTATAACAACAACAAAAAAGAAAACTGCAGACCTATAACCCTTATGAACATAGACACAAAAATCCTCAACAAGATATTAGCAAACCAAATTCAACAGCACATAGAAAGATAATATACCATGACTAAGTGAGTTTTATTTTAGGGATGCAAGGGTGGTTCAACATAAGTCTAAACATGATCCACTATATAAACAGAATTAAAAACAAAAATCATATGATCATATCAATGGGCACATTAAAAACATTTGATAAAATCTAGCATCTTTTCATGATAAACACCCTCAGTAAAACAGGCATACAGGAGATAGTCCTCAAAATAATAAGACCTATATATGACAATCCCACAGCCAATATCATCCTGAACTGAGAAAAATTGAACACATCTCCCCTCAAAACTGGAACAAGGCAAGAATCCCCACTTTCACCACTACTATTCAACATAGTACTGGAAGTCTTATCCAGAGCAACCAAGCAAGAAAAAGAAATAAAGTGTGTCCAAATTGGAAAATAAGAAATTAAACTATCTCTGTATGCCAGTGATATGATCTTACACCTAGAGAACCCTAAAGACTCCTCCAAAAGACTCCTGGACTTGATAAGTGAATTTAGTAAAGTTTCAGTATACAAAATCAACACCCACAAATCACTAGCACTGCTATACATAAATAGTGACCAAGCTGAGAATCAAATCAAGAATTCAATTCCATTTACAATAGCAGCCGAAAAGCTAAAATACCTAGGAATATATTTGCCCAAGGAGATGAAAGATCTTTACAAGAACTATGAAACTCTGATGAAAAAAATTGCGGAGTACACAAATGGGGAAACATCCTATGTTCGTGGATTGGAAGAATCAACATTATTAAAATGACCATATTACTCAAAGTCATCTACAAATTCAATGCAATCCCAATCAAACAGTGCTATTTTTCACAGAAATAGAAAAAAAATTCTAAAATTTATATTGAACCAAAAAGAGCCAGAATAGCCAGAGCAATCCTAAGAAAAAAGAACAACACTGGAAGCATCAAATCACCCGACTTCAAATTACATTACAAGACTGTAGTAACCAAAATAGCATGGTACTGGTATGAGAGCAGACACATGGACCAAGGGAGCACAATAGACAATCCAGCAATAAACCCAAATACCTACAACCAACTAATCTGTGACGAAGCAAACAAAAACATATACTGAGGAAATGATGCCTTATTCAACAAATGGTCTTGGGAAAATTGGATAGCTACATGGAGAAAAATGAAGCTTCCAAAAGGAAGTCCAAACTCTACCTGTAGAAGAAAATCTAGAAAAAACTCTTCTGGATGTCAGCCGGGGTATAGAGCTTGTGGCTAAAATCCCCAACAGCAAGTGCAACTAAAACAAAAATCAATAAGTGGGACTTAATTAATTTAAAATCCTAGCCGGGCTCGGTGGCTCAGCCTGTAATCCCACGCCTTTGGGAGGCTGAGGTGAGTGGATTGCCTGAGCCCGAGGGTTCGAGACCTGCCTGGGCAGTGAGACCTCATCTCTACAGTAAATAAAAAAAAAAAAATCGGCCGGGCATCATAGCACATGCCTGTAGTTCCAGCTACTTGGAAGGCTGAGGCGGAAGGATTGCCGGAGCCCAGCAGGTCGAGGCTGCGGTGGCCGGGAGCGGCCACTGCACTCCAGTCTGGGCGACAGAGTGAGACTCCAACTCAAAATAAAATAAAATAAAATAAAAATAAATAAATAAAACCCTTCTGCACAGCAAAAGAAATAGTAAACAGAACAAATAGGAAACCTACAAAATGGGAGGATATTCACAAACTACACATCTAACAAAGGGTTACTATCCAGAATCTAAAACAATCGATGCTGGCATGGATGCAGAGAAAAGGGAACATTTATACACTGTTGGTGGGAATGTAAGTTAATACAACCTCTGTGGAAAGCAGTATGGAGATTACTCAAAGAACTAAAAGTAGATCTACCATTCGATCCAGCAACCCTACTACTAAGTATTTATCATAAGGAACAGAGGTCATTATATAACAAAGACACCGGCATCTGCATGTTCATCGCAGCATAATTCACAATTGCAAAGATTGGAATCAATCTTAATGCCCATCAACCCATCAGTGGATAATGAAAAATGTGGTATATATACACCATGGAATACTACGCAGCCATAAAAAAGAATGAAATCTTGTCATTTACAGCAACATGAATGGAGCTGAAGATCATCATCCTAAGTAAACTGACTCAGGTATAGAAAATCCACACTGCATGTTCTCACTCATATGTGGGAGCTCAATGGTCACAAAGATGCAAATAATAGACGCTGGGGACACCAATAAGGAGGAAGGGAGGAGGGGGACTAGGGTTCAAAAACTAACCACAGGGCACAATGTTCACTATCTGGGAAATGGACCACTTGAGACTCAATCCCCACCACAACACAATACGCCCATGTAGCAAATACACATGTGTATGGTCTGAATCTAAAATTAAAAAAAAAAAATGCAACAACTTTAGCTACAACACAGGCAAACTCTTTATATTGTTATTCTTCACAGCAATTTTGCTTCTTTGATACACAGCTTCTCCAACGTCTTCATCTCTGCAGTCTTTTTACATTACATTTGCATAACTAAGAGTATCATCCAAATGATTTTCCTGAAAGGAAAGAGCTCCCAAAGGAGTATTAGTCTCCATTTCTAGAAAAAAGAACATTGTTTCTCACTTTTAAATTGCTTCTTCCCCCTCCACCTTCTACCTGTCAACATTTCCAAAACTTTCTGCTCAAAATTTCAGTAAGGGGGCCCTAACTACACCATTTTACCAAGTTTTTGTGTGTGTGTATGTGTCTTTGTATGAGTTTACAACTTGACCCTCAATATTAACTCCTTGAGGGTACATACCCTATTTATGTTTATTTGATTTGCCAGTAAAAAGGGACTTAATGAATACTATTTATTAAGGCCACAACACAATGAAAACTCTGGCTAGCATCATTGAGTAGTTAATGAAATGAATGCATGATCCAATTTAGCTCAAAAGTTGCGGTACCAGGGGTTCATTACTATCATACAAATCTGTCCTTGTCTGGGCAGTGTTTGGTGCCATCCAGTGGCTGTTGTCTGTTCCATTTTAAACATCCTAGTAGCCAATTCTGGGTGTTGTGACTGACCGGTACTTCTAAGATCATAGTGGTGATTGAAGGGCTCTTCAGCTCAACTGGTACATGCTCCATTGACTGCTTTCATGATAAGTGGAAAGGGAGAAAACTGGGAACGTTCAGACGCGACCTCCTCCTCCTGGCTTCCAAGTTGTTGTCTTCACCTTTTCCTTACCTGGTCCTACGTTTCCATCTTCACCATCTTCCTTCACCCTCACCCCTCTCCCCAACTCCCACCTTTGAACTGAAGATTTGTGACCAGAGGAACAAAGTTGATTCCACTATATTATAGTTAATGTTCATAGTGAGTTTTACAGTTGTAGGAGAAAGAAAAAAAGATAACTTTTTCCTTCTTCCAGTTCTTCAACTGGGGCCCTTGTTCACTAGACTGACAAAAAGCAGATTAACAAGACAAAAGCATGTAAGTTTATTTAGTAAAGTCTTAAGTGATTTAGGAGACTTCATAAAAAAACAATGACAGGAAGAAATGGCTAAATCTGAGTTGCTTTTTTTAAAAAAAAACAAAAAACAAAACTAGGTTTTATGTAGAATGGAAAGTCATAGGATAAAAAGGATAGGAACTGAGGGTGGTGACCTGGGGAGAGTTTGCCAAAGCCTGTTCATGCAGGGTTCTCTCAGCATTCCCTGGCCCCTGTCTTTGGAGAGAAGCATTCTTCTTTCATTTCATAAAAGGGTCTTATGATCTACTTTCGGGGATATGGGAAGGTCAGGGAGTCCTTCCTGCACCTACTTCAGCTTGAAATATTCAAAATGTCAAGTACCTTATTGTTGGGTAGTGTGTTCTGAGCCCCTTGAATCCATGGTGTCAATTTTTTAGAAAATCAGGGCTTAGTAAGGAGAGACTTTATTCAAGAAAAGTTATTACAAGGGAAAGGAGGAGAGGACTACTGAACAGAAAGAGGGGTCTGTTCCAATAGGAATAGTCATGACGTAACATCTACAAGGACTCGAGGGTTGGGGAAAATGGGATTTCTTTTAGAGAGAGAAGTAAACAAGGCTAGAAATACCCAGATGACCGTGTAACATGATCAGATAGTAGACCCAAGAACGTTTTTACTTGAAGCCAAGTATTTTCTGGGGTGTGCTAGCTTAGGCTGAGGACGAGTCACCATTCAGGACTGGGGAAGAATTTGGATAGCAAGCATTTTGTACCATTGATTAGTGATGATAACCAGTTCAGCAAATCATATATGAGTCCAGACATAGGAATTGGGAGGATCTGTCTTTGTCCTCATAGTTAATAAGCAAGGGGTGAAACTGTGAGTCTTATGTTCCATGGGGAGTAGTGTTTCTTTGCAGGAAGTTGCTCTCAGAAATACAAAGGGTAGAGTTTTCTTTTAACCTTCACTGTTTTCCAGGAGAACAGGGCTCAGGTAAAGTTCAGCGCTGTCAACGCTGAATGATGATACCTGGCTAGAGAAAGAAGGAGGTCCCTCAGAGTCACACTTCGAGAGTGGTGGTAAGGACTGCATAGATATGGGGTCAAGTGGAGGCCTCACACCCAGTGACACCTGGTTTACGCTGCCACTCCCATTTTCTGATGACTGTAGCGTTTCTGTATCTATTTTCATCATTGAGAATCTCTCATGAGAAAAATAAATAATCTCCAGTGTATTTATCTCCAAACAGACAGCAAAAAGAACATTTTTTTAAGCTATCAGTGACAAACTGATGAGCCCTTAATAGCCCTTAGTAGTGATAGCCCTGCCCTGTGACAAAAAATGGCTTCAAAGTGACTTTCCAACAAGATAATTTTGTCTAAGTAATTTATTTAAGGTGATTTATTTAATCATTAGAACATTTTAAGATTATTTTACAAATTTCCTGTTCTCATAAATCAGAGAGGCAATAAAAATTTCCTTTAAAACATATTCTGAGGAAATACGTGAATTGCTTAGAAGAAATGTGAATTATGTGGTAAGGAAGATTTTTTAAAAAGCATTGGTTGAGAACATAATTATTTTACAAATGCAGAACTACATCATTTGTAAATATTTTTTGAAACACTGCCAGAATCTAGGTACAAACATCCTTAGAGAGAAAAGTATTTGGCATATGCTACATGACTTACAACCAACTGTGAGACCAATTTGTCAGAATTTAAGAAAACCTCTGCCTGTAGGACTACAGAAATATTGACCTTCAATTTTCTTTTTTTAAAATGCCTTCTTTCCTTCCTTTTACTTTCTTGGTTGAAATGCAAGCAAAACGCTTGGAATACATTTAAAAATTTTTTGCCATAAAAATAAAAAGCTGCATATTTATTAATTATGAGATTTTAACTAATGATAGAAGTAAGGTCAGTAAGAAATCAAAGAGATCATGTAGTGAGCACCTGCCTTCTTAGAGTCAGTCAATGGCTTAAGCAAATTAATTTTAAAGAATGCAGCATTAAGCTTGCATGGAAATGAGACTTTAAATCCTGAATTAATGAAAACGATTTAAGATGATAGCCCTTTATATCTCCCCAAATATTGTGCAACAAGTGGGTGCCATGGAAAGCCTTCTCCATAAAGAAAGAAACCTGTTATGATATAAACAAACTAAGTTATAATAAAGTATTGCAGCAGCACGGAAGAATATCACACAGACAATTCTAAAATGGCCTTTGGTTAGGGAAAGTGAGTGCATGGTTTTCATTGCTTATTGGTCCTAGCCTAAAAATTTCTTACGATAGGATTTAAGAAGTATGTTGACTAACTTAAGGTCAGAGTGGAGGCAAGTGAGAAAATTCTGAGTGAAGAAAGCACTGTGCTAGTCACAGGACATGGGTTGGTTATAACTGTCAAACTACAAAAGATGGTAGCTTAGATTCATAGGGATTATACCATATACCACTTTGAAATTTAACAATAACTACCAGAATTCATTTAATATGAATATCACACTTTTAATTTTTTTTCCAATAGATATAATACAAAAGTTGTGTGAGATCTTGGTCAGAAAGTTATCCAAGAATAAACACAATGCACAAACTTCAATCAGTGTGGCACTGATGCTGCTGGAAGATACATTTATTTACTTGTTACCTCATGTAGCACACCTAAATGGTAGGATAGTAAAATCTGATGATACAGTAAGATAAACTGCTCACTTTCTGGATCATCAATAAAATAGTCAATAGAATAAAAGACATAGAGGGGAAAAAACTGACATTAGTGTTCGTGACCAGTGAAGGATTCCACTGAGATGTCAGAATCTTTGAGAAATTCCTAGATAGAGTGTTGATGGGAAGAAATTGAGGGAGTTCACTAAAGGTTGATTTCCAGCAACCTCCCTGAATAAAAATAAATGTCAGTCGGAAGCATGCAGAAGAGCCCTTGAAAAAAATTCCCCTTAAACCTTTTGATTTGAAGAGCCTGGGTCTAGGGGTGAGGACTGGCTATCAACCCTTTGGGAAATTGTTTGTTAGATATTTATTTCCTAGCGCAGAGGAGCAGCACATGAAAATCGTGGTTCACTGAGACGCTAAAGCAAACAGAAAAACAACTTCATGTTGGAAGCTTAACCCCATCATTGCAGGTGGCAGGCAAGAAAGCCTTGGTTTTAAACATCAGAAATGAAAACATAAGCAAAACATAAAATTAACAGGATATTAACTACTTCATAGAATCCCTGGGAATGCTATAGAACTGTGCTATGTTTTAAATGCATCTCCCCCAAAGCATGTGTTAGAAACTTAATCCCCAGTGCAACCCTTTAGGAGGTGGAAACTAATGGCAGGTATTTAGGTCATGAGGGCTCCACCCTCAGGAACGGATTAATGCCATGATAAAAGGACCTGAGACTGAAAGTCGACCTCTTGGTATTTCTTGCCTTCTCTTTGCCTTTCCGCCATGGGATGACGCACCAACAAAGCCCTTGTCCGATGCCGACCCCTCAATCTTGGACTTCCTAGATTCCAGAACAGTGAGTCAGTAAATTTCTGTTCTTGATAAATTACCCAGTTTCTGTGATAGCAGCACAAAACAGACTAAGACAAACTGGGATTATAAAACAACAGACAGAAAACAGGTTGGGCAGCAATACTGGACCCAACAGTTTATACCAAGGCTTTTATTACAATCTGATCGGGTTCTTACCTGCTGTGCCCCCAAAAAACAAAATTGGCACAGCCATTACAGTAGAGAAAGAGTTCAGTATTGCAAACCAGCTGAGTGAGGAATATGGAAGATAGTATTCAAATCCACCTCCTTGAAAATTCAGAGGCTAGGGTTTTTAAAGGGTATTAGGTGGGCAGGGGGATGAAAACTGGCTGGTAATGTCATGGGGGTGTCAAAACTGCCTTCATGTTGCAGAGTCAGTTGGGGGGGGCATAATTGGACCAGTGGAGCCAGTGCTTCAGGACTGAGTGGAGTCTTAGGTGCATCAGAGTCTCTATTGAAAAATATTTCAAGTTCCATTCTTGGATTTTGCAATAGATGCTATCTATACAGCAAGTCCTGTGACCATCAGCTACTAGACCCTGGGTAGTGAGCCATCATAGAGGTAGTATTTAGAATGAAGGTATGAGGGAGGTGAGTTACTTGGAGAGTGGAGCTACTTTTTATCCTTCAACTTCTGCTTTTGTCCTTAAGGAGACCTATGTAGTCTTAGGCCCATTGTTTAAGGGAGAATAGGTTTATCAGTCTTGAGTGAGGGCTCTCTCCCTCTCAGGGTGCAGGACATGAAGATAATCAATTGTCCTCTATTGGGGTGAAAGCAAAGTTGGAAGCAACAGATTTGTTAAATTTTAACCATTGCTGCAGCTTCTCAAGGCTCTGGTCTCTTCTGCAGCTTTTGCCCTGTGGCCTGATATTAATTTTTTATATAGGCAGTTTCACTCCTAACAGCTATGGGCACTAGATGCCACTGCCAGTTCTGCTGCTTCTGTGACCCATGAAAACAGTGAGTTGCTGTTTTCTTAACTATCAGAAAGTATTTCTCATAATCCTCGTGTCTTTGCTTCTTTGGCTAATGATTCAAGGTTCCAGGCAAGTCCACCTTATGCCTATGCTAGAAAGAAATGAAGCATGTATTATAACTTCTAAATTTGTCATTTTGTTGCTATTGCTGAACCAGCTATTTTTCTTGAAAACAAACATTTTAGAATACTCTTATTAAATAAGTGATTAATCAAGCTTAAACAGTCATAAATGGGAAATCCATGACATGAAAAACTGAGTGGTGGGAATCAAAACCAGCATTAAATATGATTTTGTAAAAAAAAAAAAAAAATCATGCTGCTATCTGGAAGGCAAATATAAAATATAATTATTACATATAATATATTCAATATAAATGATTAACAATCAACAATAATAATAACAATTGCCCAAATCTATGGGGGAAAAAATGAAAAATTGGTAAGATGAGAAAAAGAAAAAATACTCTAGTTTCTTTATAAAGTAAATATTCTTTTTTTTTTTTCAGGTGGAGTCTCTCCCTCTCCCAAACTGGAGTGCAGTAGCATGCTCACTGCCACCCCAGCATTGACCTGCTAGACTCTGTCGATACTTCTACCTCAGTCTTCCAAGTAACCAGAAGTACAAATGTGTGTTACCATGTTCAGTTATTTTTTAATCTTATTATAGACATGAGGTCTCACCAAGTTGCTCAGGCTGATCTTGAACCCATGGGCTCAGGTAATCCACTCACCTTGGACTCACAAAGTGCTAGGATTACAGACTGAGCCACCGAGCTCAGCCTAAGTATATATTCTTTATATTATTAAATGTTAAGCTAGTACTTTGAATACTGCAAACAATAATTTCTCAAAAAGTGCCCATGGAACACAGAGTGATCATATATTAGGTCTATGTTAGTAAAAAATTGTTTCAAGCAACTTAAAATGTACCTACAGAATCACAAAGAGGTTTGATTTTGTTTTTGTTTTCTCACATAGCAAGATGTACAGATGAAAAAAGAAACTGATGTCACAATAGAATCTTCTGTGATTTTCTTGGCCTTTCTTTTAGGGTTTTAATATGTCTGATGTTGCTTTTGTTGTAACATCTGTGTTTAAGGCAAAAAAATGTAGGCAGTGTGCATGATGGATGGTTTTTTTCAGGAAATTACTTTCTTTACGAGGTGCCACAACAGATTGCCACTTTGCAAACTCATCCCCCACAGTGGAAATGCAGCACGGGAAGGTTGTTAGATATTGGGTCAGCTAACCAATATTGTTTACCGACCATAAGATCAAGAAAAATACCTCATTACATTTTTAAAAACTGAAATTGTGGAAAGCATGTTTTTGCAACATACTGTCTCCAAAATATAAGTTAATATAAAATGTCAAAAGAAAATTTTTTAACTACTGAAAATTGAAAAAGGATTGGCAGTAGAGGGAAACTGCCGGGGGTGGAGTTGACGGAGGGAAGGCAGGATTGGCAGTAGTGGGAAACTATCGGGGGGTGGGGGCAGGGAGCACACCTCATCAACAAGGGTACCTGTATAATGAACATTTGTATTCCGAACTCTGAATTGTACCCCACATTTTTAAAATAAAAAAATTAAAAGTAAAAAAAAATAATAAATTGAAAACACTGTCCTAATCAACTCTTTTGTCAAAAAGAAAATCAACTCTTCAATCACAAATTCTTTAGAAAACTGTTACAATGAAAAAAACTATACATAAAAATATATAAAGCCAGACTTGATGTCTGGGCAACATAGTAAGACTTGATAGCAAATATATATATATATTTGTATATATATGTGTGTGTGTGTGTGTGTATGATAAATTACTAGCACTATGTACAGCTGAACCTTTAAGGCATTAAACATGTCACAAATAAACAAGAATAGTTGGAGAAGAAAATAAACATTAATTTTAAAATCTAAGTTAATTGTATTTTTATATGTTATAGAAAGCAAGGGGATGAAATTCAGAGAGAATAGAATTATGAATCAGAAAAGAGAAAAACAATCGAATTGATAGACATTCAAAATAATTTATATAAAAATTAATATAATAAGCACATTTTTGACCTTATAATCTTGTCATAATCTAAGAAAAAGGGGGAAAAAAACAAAATTTCATACCAAGAAACTATAAACTTCTGGTTATACAGGTCAAACCGAAAACTTGCTATACCCATTTACTTGAACCCCTACTAAAATTTCAGAAAAGTAATAAAAATATTAATCTACAGAAAGAGAGAGAGAAGAACTGGAGACCACAGAATATTAGTGATGTCAACCATTATCTAGAAGTTCAGCAGTAGCTGAAAAAAAAAAAACTTTGAGAAAATGAGAAAAGGCAAGATAGAAAATAAGAGATGGCAGGGTACAGTGGCTCAGCCTGTAATCCCAGCACTTTGGGAGACCGAGACGAGAGGATTGCCTGAGTCCACGGGTTCAAGAACAGCCCGGGCAACTTGGTGAGGCCTCGTCTGTGCAATAAATCCCCCAAAAAAGTAGTCGAGCATGGTGGTGTGCATCTGTAGTTCCAGCTACTTGGAAGGCTGAGGTGGAAGGATCGCCTAAGCCTAGCAGGTCAAGACTGTGGTGCCGTGAACATGAACATAAGAAAATAAGAGATAACAAAAGTTAAGAATCAAGAATAATTAATAAGAATTATTTACCTTAGATAAATGAATGTTCTAGAAAATGAGCAAAGTGGCCAAGCTAAAAATCATTGACATGAGGCTAATTGATTCATAGGAGAAAAGGCAAGTAATTTGTTTAACTATATACAGGAGCCTTCAGAATGAAGACCCAACCTCCCAATGAGGTACAAAAACTTATATACCATCTTGAAGCTACAGAAAGAATGGAGACTTGAATCCTGGTAAACAGATTATGGGAGAAGACAAGAATAATTCTGCTGAGGAGATTATTAGGGAGAATGATTGACTCCAGGAACAGAAAGTAATTTATAAATAATTCTCTTTGGAATTTAATTAATCATTGGTGACAGTCATTGCCCTGTAAAAGAGTCTATCTAGTTGTAGTTACATCCTTGGAACTCTTTTCTGCAATGGGTAGTGAGATAACAGTGAGGGAGGAAAAATAATTGTTCTTGTTGGGCTAGTCCTATCTTTATATACATAGAGGGAAAGTCTCTTTTAGAGCTTGTTGATCTCTACGGGTTTTTTGAATTTTTTATTTTTAAGTTATGGAGTACATGCGAGGATTTGTTACATAAGTAAATTACATGGGAGTAAGGTCTCTCCCCCAGTAGTAAATATGGCATCTAATGGGTCGATTTGTGCCCCTTATCTCCCTTCTTTCCTTTCCTCCACTAGTAGCGCCCAGCATCGGTTGTTCCTTCCTTTGTGCTCTTACCCATGTTTAGAGTCCACTTATGAGTAAGAACAGTTTTTTGTTTCAGTTTTTTGTTTCTGTGATAGTTCACTTAGTATTCAGTTTTTTGTTTCTGTGATAGTTCACTTAGAATAATGGTCTCCACCTGCATCTATGCCCCTGCAAAGGACATGATTTTGTTCTTTTTTATGACTGCATAGTATTCCATCATGTATGTGTACTGCATTTTATTATACAGTCCATTTTTGATGGGCATCTTAGTTGGTTTCATGTTTTTACTATTGTGAATAGAGCTTCAATGAACATATATGTGCAGTTGTCATTTTAGTAGAGCAATTTGTGTTCTTCGGGTATATTCCTAGAAGAGGGATTGCTAGATCATATGGAAGCTCAACTTTTAGTTATTTGAGAAAGCACCACACTGCTTTCCACAAAGGCTGAACTAGATTACATCCCAACTAACAGTGTAGAAGCATTCTCTTTTCTTGGCAGCCTTCCCAACACCTGTTGTTTGATCTTTTTTTTTTTTTTTTTTTGAGTCAGAGTTTCACTCTGTCGCCCAGGCTGGAGTGCAGTGGCATGCTCACAGTCATCACAGCCTCGACCTGCTGGGCTCAAGCAATTCTTCTGCCTCAGTCTTTCAAGTAACTGGAACTACAGGCACGCACCAACATGCCCAACTAATTTTGTGATTTATTGTGGAGACGAGGTCTTGCCAAGTTGCCCAGACTGGTCTTGAAACCCTGGGCTCAGGCAATCTTCTTGCCTCAGCCTCGCAAAGTGCTGGAATTACAGACTTGAGCCACCGCGCCAGCCTGTTTTGTCTTTTTAATGATGGCCATCCTGACTATTATAAGGTGGTATCTCATTATAGTTTTGACTTGCATTTATCTGATGATTAGTGAAGCTGGGCATTTTGTCATATGTTTGTTGGCTACTTGGTTTTATACCTATTTATGTGACAGATTAAATATATTGATTTATGTATGTTGAACTAGTCTTGCATCCTGGTTCATTCCCATGATGGATGATCATTGCAGTTTGCTGTTGCATGTAGTTTTCTAGAATCGTGTTGAGAAATTTTGCATCTATGTTCATCAGATAAATGGGTCTGTAGTTTTCTTTTCTTTTGAGTATTTGCCACTTGGGGGTATCAGGATGATATTGGCCGCATAGAATCATCTAGGGAGAATTCCTTCCTCCTTGATTGCCTGGAATAATGTCAATAAGATTGGTATCAGCTTTTCCTTGTAAGTCTTGTAGAATTCAGTTCAGAAACCATCTGGTCCAGGACTTTTTATGGCAGGGAGGTTTCTCATTACTGAGTTGATATCTTAGACCATTATTGGTCTGTTTAAGGTTTCAATTTCCTCCTGTTTCAATCTGGGGAAGTTATGTGATGCCAGCAGGCATTCCTCCTTTTTCTCTGGATTTTCTAGTTTATTCATATACAGGTGTTCTTAGTAATTCCTGATAATCTTTTATGTTTCATCAGGGTCAGTTGTAACATTGCTTTTCTGTCTCTAATTGGTTTTTTTTTTGAGTTGGAGTCTCACTGTCGCCCAGACTGGAGTGCAGTGGCCGCT
>NW_007252368.1:96188-118581 GCF_000164805.1 Carlito syrichta | reverse complement strand
AGGCAATCCACTCACCTTAGCCTCCCAAAGGCGCAGGATTACAGGCTGAGCCACCAAGCCCGGCTTCTAATTGTTTGTTTACACTTTTTCCTCTCTCTCTTTTTTATTTTTGTTTTTGTTAATCTGACCAGAAGTCTGTCTCAGATCGTCTTTATATTTTCGAAGAAACAACTTTTTGTCTCATTAATCCTTTGTATAGTTTTTTGGTATCTGTTTCATTCAGCTGTGACTGAATTTTAATAATTTCTATTTTTCTACTAATTCTAGGATGAATTGCTCTTGTCTTTCCAGCACCTTTAGGAGCAACATTAGACTGTTTCCTTGAGATCCTTGACTTAGCTCAGTCTCAGACTAGCATAAGACTCTTAATATCTATGAGTTTTTCGTTTAAAATTATACTAGGAAGTCATATTTGAGGTGAAATATTTTTATTTCTTCCAGGTAATTAATACAAAATACACACCACTAGATAAGTTAATGTTCCAGAAAATAAGCAGAGAAAATTGGGGTGAAAGTTATAAAAGGATTAATTTAAGAATATTTCTAAGAACTTAAGGATTTGCATCTAAAGAGTCAACTAGTTGCTCAGATTATTTGTTGAAAAAAGGTCTACTCCAAGGTTCATGATTATATGTAGATGACCCAGAAAGCACTGCAATTTTCAAAAGTACAACTGGAACCTAGAGGACAAGAGTGCATGCTCTTAAAAATTCTGAAATATATGATTTTACTTTATAATTATATACCAGTCAATCTATAAACAAAACACCAGGATAGACTAAAAACTTTATTGGGCATTTAAATTAAGGAAGGGAGAAGAAGTTGAGGAGAAGGGAAGGGAGAGAAAGAGAAAAATAGAAATAATTTTTATGTGATTTTTTTTTCCTCAGGATGTTAATATAGGTTGTGCTCCACCAGAATCATTTAAAGGGAAAACTCAGGATACAGAGAATCAAACACCATCAAGAATCACCAGAGACTTTCCTGAATCTCCACTATGCTGCAATCACAGATGACAAATAATCCAGGTAGGAGAAAGGAAAAGGAGGACTCTAGGATGGAAACCTCTATTAGGAGGGAAGAAAGAAAAGGGGAAGAAAAAAAAGAAGAGTAAGGAGGGAAGAGAGGAAGAGGAAGAAGGAAAACTTGAGTTGGTCTATGTCTGCACAGTTTATCACGACTAAGCACTGAGACCTCCACTGTCAAAATAACTTTATACTTTTTGCCCAGGAAAATGCAGCAGGAAGCTAATAAATGTCACTTTTTACTTTAGAAAATTCCCAAAAACCAATTTGTTTGTGTAAATAATTTTTCATTTTGGCAAATAGTTCTTCGCTCAAGAATAAATAAATAAATAAAGCCATTCTTTTATTCAATGGTGATATACTTACCAATCTATACTACACTTCAAGAGCATTATTTTTCTATTCTAATGTATTTTTTTAAAATTAATATCATCCAATCCCAACTTTACATCATTTAAGCCCAAATTCAAAAGCCTTATTATATCTTCCACTATGTTTTCTTCTCTGATATATAGCTCTGTCAAGGTAGTGTTCTCCCACATGGAATCCTCCCTTACAGCAAGAGGCTTAAAAACCATCATTGCTTGATCCAAAGGTTATTCTGGTCTGTCTGTCTGTCTATCTATCTATCTATCTATCATCTATCTATCTATCATGTGTTTGTGCGTATGGGTTTGTGGTTAGTGTCAGCAACTGACAGAAGAATAAAACTGTTTAGATTATCTGATGTATTTGTTCACACAGAAATAATATAGAACAATAGAAAGTGAGGACTTTACAGATGTGTTGGAAAAAATTTTGCAATATGTTTTATATATCTATATGGAAAATATTAGAAAATAATTCACTCACAGAATTATAATACAAATACAAGAAATAAAACATAATCCTAATGCACTAGTTGGGTTAATAGTAAACACTGTAATATTTTCATTGTTAAAAGGTAAAAACAGGCTGGGCACAGTGGCTCACTCCTGTAATCCCAACACTCTGGGAGGCAGAGACGAGAAGATACCCTGAACTCAGGATTCGAGACCAGCCTGAGCAACATGGCAAGACCTCCTCTTTTTAGTGAATCAAAAAAATTAGCCAGGTATGGTGACGCATGCCTGTGGCTCCAGCTACTTGGAAGGCTAAGGCGGAAGGATCATGAGGCTACAGTGGCTGTGAGCATGCCACTGCACTCCAGCCTGGGTGACAGAGACTCCAACTCAAAAAAAAAAAAAGTAAAAACTGAATTGAGAATTAGCTGGAAATTGTGATGTAAGTATTGGAAAAGAAGGGACATAGGAATATGGGGAAAAGATAGTATGAGAATGCTAAATTCTCCTCTGCTATGATAGAAAATTGTTTTTAAAAAGAGAACATATAATGCATATTGTAAGGCAAATAACAACAGCAATAAGAGGTAACCAGGCATGGTTGTGGTTGGGCATGCTTGTAATCCCAGCTACTCCAAAGGCCTAGGTGGGAGGATCACTTGAAGCCATAAGTCTGAGTGATCAGTCTGAGCCACATAGCAAGACCCTGTCTCCATAATAAATACATAAATAAATAAATGTAAAAGAGTTGAAAGCATTGCCAAATCAACTAGACTCAAATCCTTATAACAGTGATCTAAGATCCTAGCTAACTGAGAAGGCTGAGATGCTATTGAGTACTAGAGCGATTCGAGGTTGCAAGTGCAAAACAGTCTTCTCTCTCTTTCTTTCTCTCTCTCTGTCTCTCTCTTTTTCCATAGAGAGATGTTTGAAAATATGGTCCCCATGGCCAGGTACGGTGGCTCAGCCTGTAATCTCAGTACTTTGGGAGTCTGAGGCAAGAAGATTGCCTGAGCCTGGGGGTTCAAGACCAGCTTGGACAACTTGGTGAGACCTTGTCTCTACAATAAATCAAAAAATAAGCTGGGTGTGGTAGAGCTCGCCTGTAGTTCCAGCAACTTGGAAGACTGAGGTGGAAGGATGGCCAAAGCCCAGCAAGTTGATGGTGGAATGGCCGTGAGTGTGCCACTGCACTCCAGCCTGAGTGACAGAGTGAGACTCCAACTCAAAAAAAAAAAAAAAAAAAAAAAGAATATGGTCCCCCAAATATTGGCAATAGTTATTTCTGAGGATTTCTTTTATATTCTTCTCAACTCTTTTCACAGATTAAATACACACACACACACACACACACACACACACACACAATTTTAAACAAGTAATAGCTCATTTTTCATTTTATTTACAAAATAATAAAAATTTGAATCACACTTCAGCAATAACATTATGAAAGAAAACCGATATACATAAAATAAGTCTTTGGCTCGAATTCAGTTACCAGTTCCTGGAAAACTGCAGGGCAAGCTGAGAAATAAAGCCTTGCTATTTGTGCAGGAAATGGAGTGAATGGATTTGGTAGGTAAACAGCTAGTCAGTCTCTGCTACTTTCTTGCAGTAAGAGAACAAATACATAATCAAATGATATAAGCCTGTAGCAGCTAGAACTCTACATCTGTCACCGTGGTGCTAAACAGTTTTGATTGATATTTTAACACAAAACACAACAGAGTTCATGCAAGTGTCAAATTATCTAAAGAAAAGTAGGTAAAAGCTACAGGATTTCTCCAAACTCTTTACTTCTTCCTGAATATTAGAATTTTGGCAGACAGAACTGATGGAACACTTATAATTGTTTCATAAAATTCTTCCAAGCCCTTATCATTTTTCTTTTTAATATCTATATATTCCTTTTCCCTTATTCAGTAATTGCATCTACTGCCACAAGTTGAGATCAAATCTGAAGCCTCTGCAGAATTTCTGATGCTGCCTTTATGAGACTCCTGAGCCTCTTTGGAAGGAACAAATTAAAGATCTCCAGTTTGTATGGTCACACACAAAGTTTCTACCAATGAAATACCTTGTAATTTTCAACTGGTACTAAATATGATCAATGAAACATCTCTACAAGATTGATTTTATACAGGATCTTGGGAAATTCAACGTCTCAACAGATCATCCTTTACTGGCTGCCAACAGAACATGATAGATTATTTGCCTTGTCTGTATGATGCATTGTAGTTGAGGACACAGAACATCAAAGAACTTCTACTGAACATGAAAAGAAGAAGGGAGATGCAGGAGGTACATCCAAGATTGTCTTTCTCCCATAAGCATTGGTCACAGTGCACCTTTTCCTCATCTTTTTTGGCACACACACAGGCACAGAGAAATGACCTCTCCTGCTCACCACCCTCTTTTTTTAGTATAAATTTTCCTTTTAAAGATCATTAATTCACAAACTGCTTTGAATACTGGCATAAGTTTACAGCATAACTCTTAGTGTCTTGTCCCTCTCCCTATCTCAAGGGCATGAGGATTCTACATTGACAAATTTTCACTGGTGATATATATATAAACTTTTAACAACCTTAATCCTCTCAGTAATTGAGCATTACTGCCCCCTGAAAACAAAGGTCTTTGTCCAGGTGGCTCAGGCAGCAACATTATGACATAGAAGTCAGAGCTCTCCTTATGCCACTATGTTGGGCACATTTATCTGTTTAGCAAGAGTCATTACAATCATCTGGCAGTTTTCCCGGGAAAATGGTGTACTTCATTAGTGAAGAGCACATACTTCGGTGCTAGACTGCCTGAATTTGCATCTGCCAGTTACTAACAGCGTTTGCAGAATGGGGGTGTATAAAAATATTTATTCCAGAGGGCTATTGCAAAGATGAAACAAGATGATGTATGTAAAGTTTCAACAAAATCATACCACATTTAAATGTTGATGACTGTGATGATGATGATGAAATCCTAATTCTAATTCAGTGCCCTAGTTTGTTTCAATTGGTGATTTCTACCACTGTTTTTCCCATTCCTGCACTAGTTGAGGAAATGGGCTAAAGCTTTGTTTCCAAGAAATGCACTTGTTGTATCAAACAAGGTATTTAAAGAAATATACTTAGATACAGATGGACCAAAGTCTACAGAACAGTGAGGCACTGTAGTGTACTCATTAATAATAGCATAGGCCGGGCATGGTGGCTCCCGCCTATAATCCTAGCACTTTGGGAGGCCTAGGTAAGGGGATTGCCTGAGTCCAGGGTTCGAGACCAGCCCGGGCATCTTGGCAAGACCTCGTCTCTACAACAAATCAAAAAATTAGCCCGGCGCAGTTGCGCATGCCTGTAGTTCCAGCTATTTGGAAGGCTGAGGTGGAAGGATTACCTGAGCCCAGCAGGTCGAGGCTGTGGTGGCCATGAGCGTGCCATGGCACTCTAGCCTGAGTGACAGAGTGAGACTCCAACTCAAAGAAAAAAAAATGAGTTTAAGAACATAGCATCTGTAGAAGCCAAAATCACAAAATTCAAACTCTTGCTCCACTCTTTACTATGAACCTGGGGCAAGTTACTTGCTTACTCTGTGTCCCACTTTCCTTAACCATAGGATGGAAAAAATAATAGTACCCTTCTCGTAGGGTTGACATAAGTTCTGTAAATTTTCTTTATTCAAATTAAAGCCTATTGTTTGAAACTGAAAAATTCCTGCATTATTTGAGATAAAGCATTGCTTTCAATCTGTAAACATCTGGCACAATTTCTTAGATCAGAAATTCCCCACATCAAGACTCATTCCTGGTAAACGCCATTGTTTTTTTCCAGTTAAACATTAATTAATTAACTGCTATGTCATCAATACTGTGATAAATGTGGTGGTAGGATGGATAAGGCCTGGCTAGTTCACCGCTAGTACACTTTCAAGCTAATAATAAAATAAAGCAGGGAAAGCTGGGGAAATTGAGATTCAGCTCTGTCTCTGCATGATTTGGGGTATGTTATTTCACCTTGATTGGATCGTGTTATTTTACCTTTACTGACTGCTGATTTTTATCTTATTCTAAGACCTAATATGCAGGTTAGATTTCTTTTAAAAAAATTTTTTTTTAAATTTTGAAGATGCGGGGTACAATTCAGGGTTAGGTATACAAATGTTCATTATGCAGATACCTTTGTCGATGAGGTGTGCCCCTCCTCCCCAGTAGTTTCCCACTACTGCTAATCCTGCCCCCTCCCGCACCCCAGCAGTTTCCAACTACTGCCAATCCCTTTCTTATAGTATTATGAGAACTGTTCAAGGTCTGCTTATGAGTGAGAACATATGGTACTCAGTTCTTTGTTTCTGTGATAGCTTACTCAATATTATAGACTCTAAGTCTATTCAAGTTGCGGCAAAGTTCAAATTTTTGTCCTTCTTTATGTGTATATGACCACATTTTTTTCTTGCATCTTCAAAAAACTCCATCTCTACTGACTCTACAAAAGTTCAGACTCACAGTATTATTCCATTTTCTCCTTTCCTCCCTCCCTTCCCTCTCTCCTTTTTTCCTTCTCTCTCTCCCACCTTTCTTTCTTCACTTTCCATTTTGAATAAAAATATTTCCAAGAGATTTTAATAAATGCTATCAGGAAATGTAAACTTAAATATAATTTAAGTTTATCAGAGCTTCACTATAACTGAGAAATAGCAGGTGCTTGAGGAAATCAGGATTTTTCTGAAAGCAAGAAAAGGGAGAAAGGTGTGACCTGAAGGCTGACGTTGGACTCTTGAAGGCATGGCTTAAACAAGCTACTCACAACAGGGTTATCTGGAGATTAGGAAGATGGCCCAGAGTTGCTAGAGGAATGGCCAGGCATGGAAGAACAGTTGAAAAGTGTTGCTGGAAGGACTGAGAATTATGTTTTTTCTGCTCAATTAAAAAAATATATTAGCATTGGTAAAACAAAACATGGTAGCAAGAAGAAGGAAATATCTTCATTTCCAGCTATGTTGTCATTATAATCTAGAACGTAATTCAATAAATGTTTATTGTGCATTTACTATGTTAAAATAAAAATAACCTAGCCAGCTGCAGTGACTCAGGCCTATAATCTTAGCACTTTGGGAGGCTGAAATGAGAGGGTTGCCTGAGCCCAGAAGTTCAAGACCAGCCTGGACAACATGGCAAATTCTCACCCCTACAATAAATTTAAAAAGTAGCCGGGTGTGGTAACGCATTCCTGTGGTTCCAGCTACTCGGGAAGCTGAGGTGGAAGGATTGCCTGAGCTCAGCATGTCGAGACTGTGATAGCCATGATTATGCCACTGCACTCCAGCATGGGCGATAGAGTGACTCTAACAAGAAACAATCAAACAAACAAAAAAACACGCAAAATAATGACAAACTAAACGTAACAGAGTTTAAGTGAACAAAAAATAATTCACGAGTTGAGGAGCCTCCTGAATTAAAGTAAGATCAGAGATACTCCAGCACAATCACATGGTGGAAGATTTGTGGACAGAAAAAGTGACATATTGGAAATGGAAGTAGGGTACAGGAATGTACTTATTTAGTCTCAAATCCTGTTAGGAAATTGCAGAACAGTGAGTTTTGTAAGATGGGAACAAAGACTTTAGTTTTTTTCTTTGTTTCGAATAAGGGTTAGAGAAGAGGGGACCTCCTTGTGCAGAAATTTTTTGTTTATAGGAGAAAAACAAAACCGGTCTGTCTTAGGACCTATCTGCTTTTTTAAGATTTCAGTTTGATGATGTCACATTTAGTATGAGTGACTCAATTTTGGTCTGATCTGGTCTCTTGAGGCCTACTGCACAAACTCAGTCCAAAACATTGGCCTCCCATAATTTTGTTTAAAAATTTCCTTCGTTGGTTAGGTTGTCACTTAGGTGAAAATGTGACCAAACTTAGGTCCTTACTTAGCACCACTCTCAGTTACCATCATTTTGGGTTTCCAGTCTCAGCGTATCATGCATAGGTTACAGTGCCCTCATGGGTGCACTTTTTTGGATTTTTATCATTCCAGTCGAAGAGAGATCACTTGATATCCTCCAGATGGCTGTATGCAAACATTCAAAATTTTTGAGAGCCGATAGCACACCAGGGAGACTATAATTATGACTATTAAGAGGATAATACCAAGAGTTTTGAGTATGCTTTTTAGCCAGAGTCCCCATAAACCAAACCAACTAAAATAAATCAAAGAATGAACTGTATAAAGAGTCTACTCATTTTAACTAAGCAGACTGTTTGTTCATCACCCACAACTGAATCTTTATAATACCTGATGTTTTTGTTCATGTGCAACTAGAAGTGTCAGCAACAGCACAGATACTTTTCTGTTTAGCCAGTAAATAATCTAGAATAATTCTATTATCTAGCGCAAAATTTTCAAGAGACCTTAAAAATCTGTTGTGTAACCATAGCCTTTGCAGTAGGATCTGCTGAGGGATAAATTTCTAATCATTGTCTCATTTACTCCAAACCATGAAAAAGTGACCTAACTAATAATTTCCATCCAGAAGAGTGAAAGCATCCTGGCAGTGTTCTCTTTAACCTATGATGTAGGTTAAGAGCAGTGGACCAATATTCTCTTTCTAACTGATTATGAAGCAACAAAGATACCATTAAAATTTTTCACCTACATTGTTTCCTCATCTGTCATCTATCAAGGCATAATGTTCATGTATTTGGCTATACAATCGTCTACAAATAAAAGTATATCCCATGAGTGCACACAAGATAAATCTCATTTTCAGTCTTATTGGTCATAGAGGCATAAGGAAGGAAACATTGCAAGATAAGTCTCATGATAGAAATCTTGATCTGTGATCATGGGGAAAAGCTGTTCATGCCCAAGGTGCTATCTGCTTCAGGGGAGAAACTTTCTTGATTAACTTTAACTTAGGGTTTCCAATGGATATACAGTTCCAAAAGTCTGTAGGGCCTCTTCTGAATTGTGAGATTTCAAACTCAAGGTTCAAAGTCCTGAAGTTTTGCAGTGTGGGTGACAAAGGCAATCTTTCTCTGATATCTTTCCCAGGAGATCCAGTCTCCAGGTTCTAGATCATGATGAGTTTGATGGTCTTCATCACTCCTTATTGTTTAATAAAGATTCCATTTTCCAAAGAACCAAAGGACCTGAGAAAGACAGCATTAGATAGCTTCTGTCTTTCCTTTCTTCCCTTTTTAATTTTTTTTTGCAGCTTACTCAAAGGGTCAACAAAAATATTTTACTGTCAGTTATTAATATTACAGAAAATTTTTGTTCAAAAGAAAAAATTTTTTAAAAAGAAAGCTTTCTTTACTTGGTGAAAATAATACATTAATACATTGCAGCATTCAGTCATATCGGAGCTTAGTAGAAGATACATGAGTTCTATTATTAGGTGCATAGGCCTTCCAGTGACCCCTTCCAGTGACCCACCTATTTATTAGGTGCATAGGCCTTTCAGTGACTCCTATTAGGTGCAAAGGCCTTCCAGTGACCCCTATTTTATGTTTTCCATTATAAGTGAATCTGATTGTCATCAATCTTAATATCTTTGTTCACGACAATTTAGTCAATTTAGTTGCTTTGCCTAATGAGATTGTATCTGTAATACCTTATTTAACCATTATACAATTTGTCAAGTAAAACAATTACCTCTATCATTGGACATTTTTTTTTTAAGAAGTCTCATAAGAAAACACAATGCCTAATAATCTTTTCATTATCATTATAATATCAGCCTTCCTGCATGGAAAAGCTTTTTATACAACCAGAAAACATGGTTTGAAAATGACAATTGAATGAAATCTCTCTATAAATGTTTGATGGCCCATTAAGTAACAGAAATGTACCTGAAATTTTAATTGTCTTTCCAATAATATAAATTTGGCAAACCAAGCATTAATCTTAAACTATTTTAGTAATTTAGAACAATCACTGCATCAGTATATATTTTAATTTGGATCATTTTCGTTTCTTGTCTTGTCAGTAATGAAGCTATTTTAATAAAGTCTTCAGAACAAATTCATCCAATCTCAGTCATCTTTTAGTCACACTAGATTTTCTATAAACCTTTTATAATATAATCTTCTACACATTAAAAAAATTCTATATTTTACTTTTACCTATATCTTTTTTATTTCTTCAATTTGAAACAGACTTTAAGTAATTTCAAGACAGACAACACAGTTTTTTCACGTATTTTTATGTCTTTATAACTTTTCTTACCAAAACCATCTTATTTTTTAATGTATCCTGAATACAAAATTGTTTTTCTTACATCTAATAGTTTACATAATCCTAATAACACTAATTTCTAGTAAAAACCCTAGGAAGTAACTTTAAGTCATCTTGTATCAATATTTATAGATAAAAACGATTTCATAATTTTTTAGAAAGATATTTCCATAAATTTTTGTTCATTAACAGATTTAAACATATTTAACTTTTCTATAGCATATAAAAATAAGATGTCAAAGTATATAAACTTAAATTTATATTTAATATTTTATGCTTTAGCGTTGGAACTTATTTGCAATGACTCAGACACCTTATGATTTTCTATTATTTAATTTAATATAACATGATTTTTAAGATTTAAAATTACTGAAAAGAATTTTGAAATTATAACACAGGTATCATACCTTCTATCTTCCCCAGTCATTCTGGGTCTCATGTAGCCATGTAGCAGCCAAGATGTCTATGAAGGGCAGGGTCTGAGTCCTGAATTTACAAACTCATGTAGAGCTCAAGACAGAAGACAGAGCTGTGAAGACAGGCCTAGAGGATCCAAGCCCTCCTAGATTATCTATAAAGCAAAGCTGGGGTAGGGAAGAAGGGACCATACTGGACTTATTCTGCCTTGTAGCTACTAGTCTAGACACTGAGAACATGTCTACAGGCTTCCCAATGGCTACCTATCCAGACCCTAGAATCCAGAGGCTCAAAACCAAAATCATAAGCTCACAGTCAAATCAAGAAAGTATTAAATTATATTTAACTGATAATTTTGAAACCATATCTATTTTACCAACAATTTTAAAACTAGTTGTATTTGCCAAATATAATTGTATATATAACACATATAGTCATACAAGCATACAGACAGAAGCAGATATTATAACTTTCATAAAGGATTCACATTTGGTGGCTTTTAAATAGATTTTTCCCCCCATTCAGACTATCAGCCTTTCAATGACCTCTTTCATTGCCCTAGGCAAGGCAACCTTAAATTTGCATTTTTAAAGGAACAATCCTTAGGTGAAACAAGAAAATGTATATTTTAAAAGCAGAGTTAAGACTTTAGGTTTAAATGTCATATCATCATTTACTCAACCAATAAAAAAGCCATAGTCTGTAAAGGCTCAGATAGATAAGATGGCACCTTAGTTAATTTATAACAAAGGTAAGAGTTCCTAGTGACTCATTTTCCCTCTCAGAGCACACTTACAGATGGAAATGTCTTTGTAGATGTAATTTTTTTTTGGAAGCACCAACTATTTTTATTTCCAAATATTATAAAATTATAGTAATTGAAAATGTAATTATTTCTACTGAAATATAGACCATAACAAACAGATATATAGACAAATGGAAGATAATAGAGATTCCAGAATAAACTCAAACATAGGCAGTCAAGTAATCTACAACAAAGGTGCCATGGATACACAATAGAGAAAAAAACAGTTTATTTTACACTGTGGAACTGGGGGGCAGGAGGGAGAAGTTAGTTCCATGACACTGTATATGGCTGTGATTTCTTATTTATTTATTTTAAAGATGTGGGATACAATTCAGGGTTAGGTAGATAAGTGGTCATTGGACAGGTAAACTTGGGTCTCCCTCTGGTCCCCATTTTGCCTGGTTTGAGATCAGGTACCCTAATTGATGTCATGTTCCCCTCCTTGCCCGCCCCAACTCTCATCTCCCTAGGCAGTTTACCGCTACTGCCAATCCCTTTTTTATAATATTATGATAAATGTTCAGGGTCCTCTTATGAATGAGAACATGTGGTACTCAGTTCTTTGTTTCTGTGATAGATCACTGAGTATTATAGACTATAATTTCATCCAAGTTTCTGTGAAGTCCATAATGTCTTCCTTCTTTATGGGTGTATTCCATTGGATATATGTACCACATTTTTTTTTATCCAGTCCACTTTCAGTAGGCAGCACAGTTGGTTCCATGTTTTTGCTATTGTGAGTAATGCTACAATAAACATGCCTGTACAAGTATCTTTTTCATAAAATGATTTGAGACCCTTTAAAAAATAAGTAAATAATGAAACCTTTTTAGACATTTCTGCACATCAAGAAGCCTCCCCAGATGAGAGTATTTTGGAAGCACTCATTTCAAATGTACATTTTAGAGTGCAGTATTGTTCATTTGGAAAGTTCCATGCTAACATTAAATTACTTTTAGTAAGGTTTTGACATTTCTGTAGGTGTTTACCGCTTCCAGGACCTAATTCTTACACATGTATAAGCCAAAATGTGGATTACTCAGTTCTTCAGAAATTAAGGATCCTATTTTTACTTTGAATCTTGGCTTTGACTCTCAGATTCCTTTAATCAATTTATTTAATGATTTTTTTTCCTACCTAAGTGCACAAGAAAAAGAAACAAAGGGGATACAACACAAATAAATCTCTGCAAATTTCCAAAAGCTTAAGTTTGCGTTCCCTGCATTTTGTGGTTAATATCAATTTCTGTCTGACCCAGTCAGACATAAGAGGCCTCTAACTGGATCCAAGACAATTAATTATCAGATCCGATCCAATCTGGACCCAGTTCAGTTTCTGTCATGATTTCCAAACCCAATTTGGATTAGAAATTTGCTCAAACTCTGATAGCTTAAAACACAAATCTGTAGAACTTTGGAATTCGAAGTGTGAAAGGTTACAGAGAAGCCTCTAGGGCAAACCCAAAATATTTAAGGAAGGCAGCTTTAGGCTAAATTTAATTTAGCAATTAGATGTTGCAGAGGAGGAAACAATTTTCCCTATATTCTTTCTGAGTTCTTAGCTAGGACCCCCCCATTACAAAAGCAGTTAAGAGAAAAATATATAGTCATTTATTAATATTATACTTTATCCATACAGGAAAGGTATCTAATGAAATAAGTAACCTCAAAAAGGTGGCTTAGAATTCAGACTTAAACACACCCTTCAGTTGAAACAAAGATAGAAGTGTGTGTGGGAGATCAATTATAAGGAGCTGACCAAGAAAAAGCACAGTAACCAAGAGTAAGGTGAGTTATGTAGATTTAAATGCTTTCTTCATTGACAAGATTTTTTTCTGATTTCGAGTCATTATTCTCTTCTCTGTACAGAGAAGACACCCTCACAAATGGAGATTTCCTTTAAAGATGTAAATTACCCTTACAAAAGGGAACTTCACTCTGTTTTCAGAACTTCTCCTGTGTCTGCTGTTTCTCAAAATACTCAACTCAAAATAATCCTTATGCCAAACATGCATATTTTGGGGTGGCATATTCTGGTTTCCTACATATGCAGGACACTGTACTATGTGTGGAGGATTAGAAGGTGCAAAAGCAGGTGAGTGTGTCCAAAAATATACAACTTTGAGTCTCTTTTCTTTTTAGCAGCTTGATGTGGCACAGAAGTTCTCAACCTTTTCTTTCCGCCTCAACATTTTTGAGGGATAAAACACACACCACTTTCAGTAAGAGTGATTTAATTAAAGCAGTGATTCTCAGTGGAGAACTTGGGGAAAGGGGATATGGAAGCAAACCATTCATATTTGAAACTTGGTTGAGGGGACAGTTTGGTATATACAGGGTATGTGTGCTTTGGAAAATGGTCCCTATGGTTTTGATGTGTATACTGTGAAAATAAGTAATTCAAATTAAAGCTGTTGAACCTTAAATTATCTTGAGACTTAAAGGAATTGTAATTGTGTGACCTGAGTCATGTAACAGGCAGCTACCACTTTTGTTTTTCTGATCATAAATTTACTTTTTTCTTACCTGCATTATTTTGTAAAATGTGAAACTCTAAATAGCACCAGAAATGGGACATCTTTTATCTTAATTGTTGATCATCATTATAGAATCACTTATTTCATTTTTCTCTTTTACACAATTCAGACCAGATAGCAAAAAAAGACCCTATGACTATAAAATTGCTCAAGATAAAATGTTAAATATACCCTTCCTGTAAAGCAACACACTATGACCAATTAAATTACTGTAACTCATGAACCAGCCTTTAAGGAAAATGTTGTTATTCTGCTAAATATCTTTGTTTCTGCCTATATAAGAAAAATCTTAACTTCTCCACTTCAGAGCACAAACTCCATTCCTTTGTTTTCTTTTCCAAATGGCTATCCTTAAACTTTATGCTTTAATAAACTTTTGAGAACTGGATTCTGATACTTTTGATTATTTCAGGTTGACAATACTTATAGGTAGGGGTCATGGGGCATCTCCTCTCCTCTCCTACTTCCTTTAAAAGGATTATAGACAAACTCAAGTTCCACAAATCACTAATTCAAGGTTTGTGCTCTGACCAGAACCTTTCCTCCACCCAGCTTGTTTATGGAGCTCTTCCTTTTGGCCAACATCATCAGGAAATCCAGTTTATCATTTGTAAAAAATTATTATGCACCCTTAGCCCTCTATTTTCTTAATTTTTATCTATTTTAGCCTTCATAGTTCAACATTCTAATAATACTCTTGCCAGTATCATAAATTCTCTTCCTTCCTGTGATTTTGTCATACCTAACTGGCAACAACCCCAATCAAGATGAGTCCAATCTTATATTTCCTCTGGCCAAGATAAACATTTTGTAGTCACCATTTTCTTCCCTGTTCTACATACCTACCCAATAGCTAATCTTGCATCTATTTTGGCAGCAATTTTTAACATCTCTATCTTTTTATCCTACCCCATATATTCAACCAATCATCAGCTTCTGTTGATTTTAACTCATCCATATCTTGGGGAGAAAATATTTATAACTGGTCTTCTCAGAGCCAAACTGGCACCAGTCAAATCCATCTTTCACATTTCAGCTGTAAGATTTTTTTCCCCAGCTTCAGTTATAATTATACTATTCTTAAGCATAAATGCTTAAGTGGATGCCAATTTTATTTATAATAAAGAAAAAAGTACTTAACATGGCCTGCATGCTGCACTTGACTTGGTGTAAACTATTCTCTTCAGTCTGATCTCAATGCACTTTCCTTCCTTCTCTCTGTACGCCAGCCATATGGGTCTCCTTTCAGTGCCTCAAATGTGACATTTTTCTTCTGGATCAGGCCCTTTGTACATTTTATTTCCTCTGACTAGAATGCTCTTCTATTTTATGATTTGATTACCTCCTTCCTTCTTCAAAACTCATGCCAAGTGTTATGTAGGGGCAATGGGAATTTTTCCCTCCCCCTCTGAAGGTTCAAGTCTGATGGAATACACTGGTAATAGGTTAACAGGAGAAAAGACGTATAAATGTATTAACATGTAAGTGTGCACAAGAGCCATATATAAAACATAAGACTCTTTTTTTTGGGTTGGACAATATAGTTCATTTAAAAAATAAATTAGAGAGAGAGAGGAGATTCACCTCCCCAAGGTCAGGAAGGGGGCCAAAGCCAGGAAACATGGCAACAGCCATAGCTCAAAGAGCACATGGTCACACCAGAGTCTAGTAAGGCATGAGACTCAAAGAAGGGCCAGATGGTTGATGTCTAAATATTCTCTTCATAGGAGAGAGGGAAATGGGGGGGAGGGTGTAGGTACTTTTGAAGGGTAATGCTTTTCAGGGGAATTAAATGGGCCCAAAGAACAGACAATAGTTTGTAAATAATTTTTTCTGGAAGTTAAATAAGCCAAAGAACGGTAGGTTGTGACAAAGTCTGTCTAGGTATGGTGACATTCCTCAGTATTTCTCTCTGTAATGTGATTTTAATGTTCTTTGGCTCATGAACTCTCTGGGGGAGAATTAAACACAACTGTGTTTCTTCTGAAGGAGCTTCATTCAAGGAACTCCAGAGAGAGTTCCACCATATACTTGGGAGGAGAAATAGAAGGTCAGAAATTGGTTCTGAGGCTGCTTCTATGGCTTTTAATTTCCTTTAGTTCAAAGTGCTTAGTGTGCTAAAGCACCATACTTTGGGGGATTGTTTTCTTTCTTTTTTTTTTTTTTTTTTTTTTTAGTTGGAGTCTCACTCTGTCGTCCAGACTGGAGTGCAGTGGCTGCTCCCGGCCACCGCAGCCTCGACCTGCTGGGCTCCGGCGATCCTTCCGCCTCAGCCTTCCACATAGCCGGAATTACAGGCATGTGCTACCACGCCCGGCTGATTTTTTGATTTATTGTAGAGATGAGGTCTCACTGCCCAGGTGGGTCTCGAACCCGCGGGCTCAGGCAATCCACTCACCTCAGCCTCCCAAAGGTGCGGGATTACAGGCTGAACCACCGAGCCCGGCTGGGGGATTGTTTTCTAAGCCCCAACACTTACTTTCCTGAGAGGCATTTTGAGTCCAGGCAGAAGTCCAGTCTAACTCCAGATTGAGTTCCCTTTATGCACTCTCACAGATTCAACTTCCTTTTATTGGTGCTCAGAAACAAATACCCCACATTATGGCATTCTGACTTGCTAAATGAAGAAGCCTCGAGGTCCCTCTGACCTCCCCCTACCTACTGTGTCTCCTATAGAAGCTGAAGTTTCTTTATCTGCCTGAAGTACAGAACCACAAAGAAAACAATTGTTTTTTTCTTTCTCTCTTTGTTATCTTACTACCTATTACAAAAAAAAAGAAGACTAAAAATGTAACCACACCTGAATGGATCCTGTACAAGATATTTGTCTGTCTCAGACTCATTCAAATTCCAAAGACAGCTACTTACCAGTTAATCTCAGTTTCTTACCCAATCATTCTTCCTAGTAATCACTTATTGGCCCTCAACAGAATTCCTCTTCTTTCTGCTTCTCTCTTTTATTTTTATTTTTTATTTTTGAGTCGGAGTCTCATCCTGTCACCCAGGCTAGAGTGTAGTGGCATGCTCACGGCCACTGCAGTCTCAACCAGCTGGGCTCAGGCTATCCTTGCACCTCAGCCTTCCAAGTAGATGGAACCACAGGCACATGCCACCATGCCCGCCTAATTTTGTTGTTTTTTGCTCTCACTCTGTCACCCAGGCTGGAGTGCAGTGGATTTTTTTTTAATCTATTGTAGAGACAAGGTCTCACTAAGTTGCCCAGGCTGGTCTTGAAACCCTGGACTCAGGTAATCCTCTTGCCTCTCCCTCTCAAAGGGCTGGGACTGTAGGCATGGGCCATCTTAGCCAGCACTCCTTGCTTCTCATAACCTGTTTTATCAGGCTCTAAGCCCATATTATTCCTGTTACCTCAGGATGATATATAAGCTTCTGTACCTCAGTGGAGGTTTAGTCTTCATTCAGAAGTTTCCTATGTATACATGCTAAATCAATTTGTATATCTTTTCTCCTATTAATCAATCTGCCTCATATCAGTGATTTTCAGAGAACCTCCAGAATCCAAAGTCCTTGGCCCCTAAACTTTACTTGAGACATAATATTTTGTAATAATATACACATTATTTTAAAAATCTTTTTCCCGCTTCTTACTGCAATGCCAATGCCATGATTTAAGAGCCATATCTATTTTGTTTTCTACTATATCGCTAGTAAAGAGTTGTGACAAAGTCAGTCTGGTTCTGTTTAATATGCCTTCAACATAAGAGAAGTTCAATATCAAACAGAATCTATTATTTAATACTACATTTGTGATGTTTTTGTTTCTGGTCTAGTACAAGTTCTACTAGTATTATACTCTTGAGATTAGTCACTGTGAAAGCACGAAAGGTTCAGTAGTAGTTAGGGAATTAGTGCACTTCCTTAGTTTTAGAGAGATCCACTTCTCTTTCACCATACACCAACCTACCCTTTGAGAAATTGGGTCTATTATCCAAGAGGGGTGTCGTAAACAATCTCTTGTTAAAAAATCTAAACTTTAAAGTTGTCAGGTGAATATCTGCTCTCCTTAAAAAGCAATCAATAAATAAGCTTTTATTTTTTGTTTCAAAGTCTGTCCCATTGGAGTTGCTCAGTCAAAGGAGAGTGTGAGGCTTTTTAGAGTTTGAAAATGAAAAATATATGAATATATTCATGATAAGATTTCCCAGGGTCAGAAAAGGAAAAGAGAACTGAGTTGTATTATGAACAAAACTGTTAGCCAGTCAAGACAAAGTGCCCCTGGAGTCAGGACCAGACAGGTATGTGAACAAAAAGATGAAACATTAAGAAAATCCGGCAAAGCAGGACCTAAGGAAGTAAGGCCACCTTTCTCACAAAGGCGTTGTTATCCCAGGAGCTGAGTAAGGGAGTGAAGGGCCACCGCCAGCCACAAGTAGAACCACATCCCCTCCCTTTCCTGGAAAGGGGCCTGACCCCCCCCCCCCCAAAATGGCGACCCGGCAAACAAAGGGGGTGTCTGAAACGGCACCTTCCGAGTTCTTCTTCCACAGTCTGGCTCACCTTTTCTCGCGCCCGTGAAAAACCCACCAACCTGGATGGAGCTCTGCCAGTCAACCTATAGACGACAGACAGGTCGACTAAGCCCCTATAAAAGCCGCCGCGTCCTTGCTTCAGCGCTACAGCCCGACCCTCAGGTCCTGTAGCCACCGCGTTCGATCCATTAAATCTCTTGGCCTTAATGGGTGTTGAGTCTCACCACCGTCTTTCAGGGGAGATTTTGCCATTAGGTGGCCCAGCGGGAAAGGAGAAATAGCAATCACAAAAGTACTCTGTGTCAGCAATGACTGTACCTTATCCTCGAAAGGGAGTTAGAAAAACATCCTATCTGGAAACGTCTTCAAATGCTGCATGACTACTTCACCTTATACCTTTGAGAAGGGCAGGCTTCATCCCACTGTTGCTGATACTTTAGGAATTCTCAGAAGGTGGTGCCATTGTCATGCTCAATGAATCAGAAAAACGTCTGACTGGAGAAAGCAAATTCTCAGGTTTATTAAGGATGTCACAGAGTCCCTTTATGATGAGAGATTCACAGAAATATGCTCAGTCTCAAGCCCAGAGGATTGTTAAATTGTTTGTATTTCATTTTTCAAACCAGAGATGGGCTGTGTGGCAGACTAAAGAGTTTATCAAATTCTTTGTCATTCTTCCTTTCTAGAGGTGGTGACTATCTCCCTCTTTTTTACCCTAGCCTAGCCTGTGACTACTTTGACCAATAGAGTCAGTGGAAATGATGCTATTCCAATTCTGGGACTAACTTTTTAAAAAAAATAGTAGTTTCTACCTCTCTCTCTCTGGAAACTCTGAGCTGTGAAATAAGAAGTCCAACTACCCTGTAGGAGAAATCACATGAAGAAACTCTAAGACTTCAGGTACGGGAAGACAGTGTGATCCAGCAAATTCTATCATTCCACCCCCTCTAAACAGGCACAAGACATGTGAATAATGCCATCATGGGTTAGACCAGATGGATATCACACTAGCCACTAGTGAAATAACACTGAGTTAGTTACTCTATGTGGTATAGAAGTATAATCTATCTGAGCCCTGCCTCAATTTCTGACCCACAAAACTGTGACATTAATAAAATGGTTGTTATTTAATGCCACTCTATTTGGGGGTTAGTTTGTTACACAGCAATAGTTAAATGGAACTATCTAGATGGAAATTTGATGATAGATAATCCAATCAATCACCAAAGTGTTCATAAAACTCATCTTTTACTATCTCTTTGCCTATATCTTGTCACTGAGAGATTCTTTGTAAGGGTGAATATATCAGATTTAGAGGTTGTAGGTTTCAGACACTTATCACTGGAGGTGGCATAGCCTTCTGGCCTCTGATGAGTTATCATTCACTGAGATTGTAGCCCAGCAACTAGCTGCAAATGTGTGTGGTGTGCCTTGTATATCTGCTGAAATTTTAAGACATAGCATAACTTAATTAAATGAAATGCCAAAGAAATTTGATAAATTGTATGAGAAGGGATCAATTTGTGGAATGGCAGTAAGAAATTTGGTGCACTAGCTCTTTCTGTAAAACAAAAAAATATAGTCATGGCTGGGCACGGTGGCTCAAGCCTATAATCCCAGCACTTTGGGAGGCCAATGCAAGAAGATTGCCTGAGTTCATGGGATCAAGACCAGCCTGGGCAACATGGTGAGACCTTGTCTCTACAATAAATCAAAAAAAATTTAGCTGGGTGTGGTAGCACACGCCTGTAGTTCTGGCTACTTGGATGACTGAGGTGGAAGGATTGCCTGAGCCCAGCAGGTCGAGGCTATGGTGGCTGTGAGCGTGCTACTTCACTCCAGCCTGGGCAACAGAGTGAGTTTCTAACTCAAACAAACAAAAAATACAGTCATGCACTGCATAATGGCATTTCAGTCAACAATGAACTGCATATACAAGAGTGGTCTTTAAAGATTATAATTCTATACATTTACTATATCTCTCTCTTTTAGGTATATTTAGATAAACAACATCATTGGGTTACAACTGCCTGTAGTATTCAGTATAATAACATGCTGTACAGGTTTATAGATCAGGTGCAATAAGCTATATCATATAGCCTAGTTGTAAACTCTAGGTTTGTGTAAGTTCACTCTATGATGTCCCCACAATGAGAAAATTGCCTAACTACACATTTCTCAGAATTTGTCCACACTATAGTCAAGCAATGCATGACTATACAGGCAAAATACTAAAGACAATCAACTCAAAACTCTTGTCAATTGACTAAAGCCACATGACAACCTGAAAATCATCGATCCAAGAGAAAGTATTAAACTTTGGTTATAGAGGAGAGAAGTCTGTGAAGTTTTAACTTAGAGCTATCCACAATATTCACAGTCCCTTTCCCTCCCAACCCCTCCAGTGACACAGTAGACAAAAACCAGCAGCATTACAGGCAAGAGAGTGACTTGATCACTTTTATACCTTATTTAAAAGCACCATCTGCAGAACACAGTTAATATTTTGTCCGAAGTTCTCCCTGAGAAATCTTCATTTTCATTGTATGATGGCTATGTGATTTGACTTAGAAGTCAGCTCAGTGGGAAGGAGGAAGGGGAGGGAGCCCACTTCCAGGGCAGCAAAACAATAGTGCTTCCAGCAATGTCTTGGCTGCCTAAAATAAAAGGCTGTGATTTCAGTTGAGGCAAACAAGAGGCTGGCTGGGAATGTAAAAGAAAATTCAGGAGAACTAGATAATCAGATAACACTATGATAAGCTCCCATATATTTCTGGAGATCTAAAAAGCAGTGGAAAATCCCAGAAAAAATTTGAGAAAGGAAAAGGAACCAGTCACTCACCTCTGAGTAACTGACATTGAGGCCATGTATAAGCAAAAAGTGGCAGTTAAGGCTGTCTTGTAAATTGCCTGGATTTTGAAGGCATAGCTTCTCATACAGTTACCTTTTGCAAAGTATGGGGATAAGATGCAAGGCATTTAAGAAAATCTGACCAATCATTGGCTAACCACATACTGACCACAGGTGTGACCCCTAGAAAGCCATCTTAAAAACAAACAAAAAATTTTTTTAAAGTAGTACAGAACTCAAAAGCCACACATTGCTGAGAAAACAAAATCTAGAATTAGTCTAGGGAAGTCACTAAACAAATAAGCAGCAATAAAAAAAACAGTCAAAACAACAACTTAGTCACAACAAATCTTGGGGAACAAAGACGTCTGATACTAGCTTGCAGCAATATACCTAAAATGTCCAGTTTTCAACAACAAGAAAGTGAGAAAAATAAAAATGCAAGAGGGGATGCCCCCCACAGAAGGACTTAGTTTTTGGAGGGTAGCTCCTTGTAGTACAGGCTTCTCCCGCTAGTTGAGTGTTCTAGGAACCCACTGGCATCAGTGAATTCTTGTTTTAGAGAATTCTTTCAACAACTTGTCTATCCACGATGAGTGCATCTGCCCGCACTATGCTGTGTGTTCAGCAGTTTTTGACCAAAAAATGACATGACCCCGATGTCCCACCTTCCTTATTCATCCAGTCTTGCCCTGAGTGATATTTTTGTTTGTTTGTTTCCTCGGATGAAAAAGTTCTCAAAGAGAAATGTTTTGCCAATGTGGAAGAGGTGACACAAAAATGGCAACAAAAGCACTACAAGGCATCAAAATGAACAAGTTCAAAAACAATTCTGAATCGTGGAAAAAGCATCTTGATAGGAGTATTGCATCAAATAGAGATACTTTGAAGGTGACTGAAGTTTAAATATGTAAGAATAAATACACATTTTTAAAAAATACATTTCAGATTTTTGGGGGCTCCCCTCATATGGCACATAGGCACATACTTTGGAAAAAAAAGGAAGCCAGCAGAAAATATCCCTGAAAATGCTCAGATTGTGTGCTTAGTAGACAATGACTATAAACCAGCAATTATAAATAAAACATGTTTAAAGAACTAAAGGAAACTATGACAATGACATCTGTCATATAGAGACAAAATTATTTTTAAAAACTCTGAAATTAGCTGGACTCGGTGGCTCAGCCTGTAATCCCGCGCTCTGGGAGGCTGAGGTGAGTGGA
>NW_007252368.1:66960-96027 GCF_000164805.1 Carlito syrichta | reverse complement strand
GGCTGCGGTGGCCGGGAGCAGCCACTGCACACCAGTCTGGGTGACAGAGTGAAACTCCAACTCAAAAAAAAAAACACAAAAAAAACAACCAAAAAAACTCTCTGAAATTGAGAAGTATAATAATTGCAAAGATATATTAATTAGAAGCATTTGACAAAAGATTTGAGCTGGCAGAAAAAACAGTGAGCTTGAAGATAATTTATTTTATTTTATTTTAGTTTAGTTTAGTTTAGTTTAGTTCAGTTTAAAGCTATAGAGTACAATTCAGGGTTAGGTATACAAATGTTCATTATGCAGCTACCCTTGTTGATGAGGTGTTCCCCTCCCTCCCCGGCAGTTTCCCTCAACAGCCAGTCCCACCACCCCTCCCTTAGCAGTTTCCCACTACTGCCAATCCCTTTCTTATAGTATTATGATAATTGTTCAAGGTTCACTTAAGAGTGAGAACATATGGTACTCTGTTCTTTGTTTTTGTGATAGATCACTGAGTATGATCAACTTTACATCCATCCAAGTTGCTGCAAAGTCCCTATGTTTGTCCTTTCTTTATGGTTGCATAATATTCCATTGTATATATGTACCACATTTTTTTTCTCCAGTCCAACTTTGATAGGCAGCATGATTGGTTCCATGTTTCTGCTATTGTGAATAGAGCTGCAACAAACACGCATGTGCAGGTATCTTTTTTGTAGAATGATTTTGAAGATATTTCAATAGATATTACCCAGTCTACAAAGAAGAGAAAAGAATGGAAGAAAAAAGAATGACAAGACATGAATAAAGCCTTAGAAACTTCATAGAAACCATACATGTACTAACATCTGCTTAATGAGCATCTACTCCAATAATGGAAACAGAAAAAGGCAGAAAATTATTACAGAAATATTGGCTAAAGGACTCCCAAATTTGATGAAGCATATGAATCAACACTTTTAAGAAGTTCAACAAACTTCAAGTGGAAAAAACTCAGAAAGCCTCATACTTAGACATATCACAGTCAAATTGATTAAAATAAAAGAAAAAGAGACTATCTTGAATTTAGCAAGAGAAAAATGACTTATCAAAAACAAAGGATCTTTAATAAGATTGAGGACTGACATCATTAGAAACCATGGAGATTATAACACATGGAATGACATGTTCATAGCCTGAAAAAAAACCCTGTCAACCTAGATTTCTATTTCCAGCTAAACTTTCCAAAATTGAGGAAGAAATTAAGACATTTCCTGAAAAATAAATACTGAGACTTTTTTATTAACTGGCCTGCACTACAAGAGATAGTGAAAGAAGTCCTGAAATAGTTAAAGACGGCAGAAAGGAAAGGATATTAGATAGTAACTCAAATCCATAGAAAAATATAATAAGCACCAATAAAATTAACTACATAGACATTATGAAAGAGAGTACTAACATGTTTATGCTAGTAATGGTTTTCTTATGTTTTAAAAGGCAACTGCACACATTAATAATTACAAAAATGTTTATACACATAATATTTAAAAATACAATTTGTGTAACAATGATTGTGAAAAGGAGAAAGAAGGAAACTGACGCATATTGGATCAAAGTTGTATACTATTAAAATTGAGTTAGTATTAATCTTAACTAGATTGAAGTTATACTATCAGTACTTGAAATTATACCATCAGCTCTCCCAGGTCTCCAGATTGCTGACTACAGATTATGGATCTTGGACTTCTTAGTCTCCTATGTATGTGAGTGTATATATACACACACACATATACATATATACATATATATATTACTATTGATTCTGTTTCTCTGGAAAACCCAGACTAAACATTGATCCATAAATTAAACGCAACCCAAATTCTAGCAAAATACCTCCCCCTGTATTTTAACAACAATTGACAAGCTGATCCTAAAATTCACATGGAAATGCAATAACCTAAGCAATCTTGAATAAGGAGATCCAACCTGGAGAAGTCACACTTTCTCATTTCAAAACTTACTACAAAACTACAATCATCAGGAAAATGTGGTAAAGGCATAAAAATAGACATATAGATTAATGAAATAGAATTAAGAATCTAGAAATAATCTCTTATTTATGATCAATTGATTTTGACAGAGGTGCCAAGACAATTCAATTTTTTTCAACAAATATCTGGGAAAACTCTATGTTCATATGAAAAAATATTTTAGTCTCTATCTCACACCATACACAAAAAATTAACTCAAAATGGATCATAGACCCAACTGTAAGTGCTAAAATAGTAAAACTCTTAGAAGAAAATATTGTATAAATATCTTGACCTGAGGTTAGGGAATGGCTTATTAGATATTCCATCAAAAGCACAAGTGGCAAAAGAAAAGGTAGACAAATTTTACTTCATAAAATTAAAAACTTTTGTGCTTCAAATTATATCATCAAGAAAAGAAAGGCTGAGCTCAGCCTATAATCCCAGTACTTTGGGAAGTAGAGGCGAGTGTATTGCATGAGCCCGTGAATTTGAGACCAGCCTGGGCAACTTGGCGAGACCTCATCTCTACAATAAATCAAAAAATTACCCAGGCATGGTAGTTGAAAGGCTGAAGTGGAAGGATCTCTGGAGCCCAGCAGGTCGAGGCTGCGGTGGCCGTGAGTGTGCCACTGCACTCCAGCCTGGGCCACAGAGTGAGACTCCAACTCAAAAAAAAAAAAAAAAAAAAAAGAAGAAGAAGAAAAAATAATCCACAAAATGAGAAAAATATTTGTAAAATATATATACAAATTTTATAAAAATTTTTCTAAACTATTTTAGAAAAATAACTTGGAATTTCCTAAGATGTTAAACATAAAGTTACCATGTGATTCAGAAATCTAATCCTTGTTCTATACTCAAAAGAAATAAAAACATATGTCCACATAAAATCTGTACAAGCTTTTTCTGTTTTGTTTTGTTTTGTTTTTGAGTCAGGGTCACTCTGTTGCCCATACTGGAGTGCAGTGGCATGATCACATTCACTGTAGCCTCGAACTCATGGGCTCAAGAAATCCTCCTACTTCAGCCTCTTGAGTAGCTAGAACTTCAGTCATGTGCCACCACAGCCAACTAATTTTTGATGTTTTTATGTAGAGATAGGCTCGTGCTATATTGCCCAGGTTTTGAATACCTGGGCTCAAGCAATCTTCTCAGCTAAGTCTACCAAAGTGCTGGAATTATAGGCACACACCACCACGCCTGGCCTCACACATGTTTATAGCAAGATTATTCATAATTATCAAATGGAAACAACCTAAATGTCCCTCAACTAATGAATGGATAAATAAAATATGGTGCTTTCAAACAGTAGATTATTATTCAGACTTAAAAAAGAAAAAAGGTACTGACACATGCTACAACTTAGATGAACCTTGAAAATATACTAAATGACAAAAATCAGTCATAAAAGGCCACATGTTGTAGGACTCAGTTTATGTGAAAGTAGGAAAATCCATAACAGAAAATAGATTATCTGTCATTGGAGTTGATGGAGATAAAAGGTAGGGGATGGGGAGTGACTGCTGTTAATGTGGCATTTCTTTTTGGTTTGTTGAAATATTCTTTTTTTTTTTTTGAGTTGGAGTCTCACTCTTTGTTACTCAGGCTGGAGTGCAGTGGCATGATCACAGCCACTGCGGCCTCCACCTGCTGGGTTCAGGCAATCCTTCCACCTCAGCCTTCCAAGTAGCTGGAACTCTAGACACATGCCACCACACCTGGCTAGTTTTTGTGACTTATTGTAGAGATGAGGTCTTACCAAGTTGCCCAGGCTGGTCTCAAACCCCCAGACTCAGGCAATCCTCTCACTGCAGATTCCCAAAGTGCTGGTATTACAGACTGAGCCACCGTGCCGTTGTTGAAATATTCTAAACTTAGATTGTGATGATGGCTGTACAACTCTGGGAATACACTAAATACACTAACACGCACTTTAAAAAGGTGAATTTTATGAGATGAGAAACATATCACAATAAAGCTATGTAAACTATTTAATAAAGATTAACCAAACCTCGCAGTAATATTATTGGAATTATTTAACTGGATAATACATTATATCTGGCTTTTATTCCTTTCTAAAAATAATTTTAAATCATGGAAGTATATAAAGATCCAACTGTATATTCAGTTGTTTATCAAGTTTGGTATATTTTTTTCTACAATTGAAATTGACCAAAAAATAACAAACCCCTTAAATAAATACTTATAAAATTATAGAAAAATTATAGAAAAAAGTATTCATTTCTTCTCACTTTGGCTTTGTGCACTTTTTTCTTCCACATTTTGCCCCTTTTCTCTTCAGTGTTAATAGCTCCATCTCTGACACCACCATCATGCACACACTATAGTATCTCTCCTTTTTTACTGTCTTTCTTACATTATCTGACTTTCAGACCTGCCGACTTTAACCAGAACCTTCCAGCAGTTGCAAACTGAAGGAGCACCAGCAAGTGTTCACCTTGGACCTTACTTAGCCTTAGTAGAAAATTCATTCTGACAAATAACTTTTAATCCTCTCTCACAGTTGTCATTTCACAGTGCGATTTCTATGGTTTTACTTATAAATGAAAGAAGATAATCAAAATTAAAATAAATGGTTACAGAGGTGTTTCAGAGCATTTCGCCCTGCACTCTCTTTTCTTTAGGCCCTAAGTGGGAACTACGGATTTCCTAATAAGAGTAGGAACTGTGACCAGAGCCCAGGTCACTTTCCTGGATAAAAATTTTATTGAGTTGAAGATATCTTCTTTCTGATAGCATTCAAATGAATAAGTCACTAGATTTACAAAAATTAAAGAAATCCTAATGGGGCATCATAAAGGCTGTGAGTGGAATTGATTTTCCACAAATCGAGCATGTTCCTAAATGGTCATGGATGAATGCAACTCTTCCATTTTATATTGGATTATGTCAGAAACAGTAAGCCCAGAATCTGATTTAATTTGAAAGATAAATTGTATTTCTTTGCTGATTCTCCAGGTGGTAAAAGGAGATGAGGAGGATTATTGTTGATTTTTTTTCTTTTTGTTTTGTTTTTCTTATTTCATTTTCCAGTCCTCCCTAAGTTAATTTGACAGAAATGACTTTTACAACAAGACAACATGTGATAGGAATTGCATCAAGGATAATGAAAGTGTCAGACAAATGGCAAAACATAATTGGGGGAGATTGTTTTCTTTTCTCTGAATTTGTAATACATTTGACAAACCACAGTGCTGTCTGTCTGCTATGAAAAAATAACCGGGGTAATTCTCCAGTAGTACTATCTAGTTGATACTAATTAATAACAACAGGAAGCAAAATTTCTTAATGGCATATAAGAGGACAAAACTATATGTATGACCAGGGCTAAAATCGATATTTTTGTTTCTGTCCAGATTTTCAAAAGTGATATTTGGGTTGAACATGTCTTAAAAATAATCGGAATACCAGGGTTTCTGTTTGGTTCTGCAGGAATTGACTGTGTAACCTTAAGCAAGTTTCTTTTCAATAATTTTGTATGCATTCTTTACATATATACAAATATTGGGTTGGTGCATAAGTTCATAGCATTTTTGCTTGCCCGTGGAATGCAAATGTTGCACAATGGTCACAGTTCATTACATTTTCAGGTTGACTGACATGAATCATCATGGATTAAAGCATTTACACCAGGTGTCCCCAGTCCCTGGGACTGTTAGGAACTAGGCTGCACAGCAGGAGGTGAGCAGCAGGTGAGTGAGTGAAGTTTCATCTGTATTTACAGCCGCTCCCCATCGCTCACGTTACCACCTGAGCACCACCTCCTGTCAGATCAGTGGTGGCATCAGATTTTCATAGGAGTGCAAACCCTATTGTGAACTGCACATGTGAGGTATCTAGGTTGCATGCTTCTTATGAGAATCTAATGTCTGATGATCTGAGGTGGAGCAGAGGCAGTGATGCTAGCCCTGTGAAGCGGTTGTAAATACAAATTAACATTAGCAGTGAGATTTGGCTGCACAGAGACCATAATAAACTGATTGCTTGCAGATTCATATCAAAACTCTATCAGTGAGTGGCAAGTGAGTTGTACTTCAGTTGTTCAACTGCTTCTGCTGTCAGCCTTTAAGTCAGAATCCAACACTTATTTTAGTCTGCACGTGGCCTGCTCATTATTTCATTTACTAGTTCTGTCCACGCTTCTTTTCTTTTTAAATGGTGAGTTGTATAATAATTTCATTATATAGTACAATGTAATAATAATAGAAATAAAATGCCCAATAAATGTTATGTGCTTGAATCCCAAAACCATTTCTCCTCTCCCCTTGTCTGTGGAAAAATTATCTTCCACAAAACCAGTCCTTGATGCCAAAAAGAACTACTCTTTAAATGGTCTTCATCAAAGTCTGATAGTCTTCCTGAATGAGGAGAATTACTCAGGTCACAGTGGCCCTTTTTGAAATGACAAAACCATTTTCTTGCCGTGCTTTCCCTGATGGCATTTCCCCCCACACACGGCAAAAATGTTTTCGGCCACCTCCACTGCTTTTATTCCTCTGTTAAACTCAAAGAGAAGAATATGTCAGAAGTGTTTGGTTTTTTTCCACTTGATAGTCCATCTTCTTTAGCCCATAAATAACATTAACTTTCTTCAGATCTGCAAAATGCAAGGCACATTCACAAGCACAGCATACACACACACACACACACACACACACACACACACACACACACACATACACACACACACACACACAGTACTATGTACCAGGTCTTTTTCTAAATCCTGGTTACAAAGAACCATCAGGCATGTCTTAAGACATTCAACTTCTGGTCTATATGCTGAAGAGTTTGGCTGGGTGCAGTGGCTCACTCCTGTAATCCCAGCAATTTGGAAGACTGAGGAGAGATGATTGCTTGGACTAGAAGTCCAAGACCATCCTGGGCAACATAGCGAAAACTTGACCCTACAAAAAATAAATTAGCCAGGCATTTTGTTGTACACCTATAGTTTCAGCTAGTCAAGAGGCTGAGGTGAAAGGATGGCCTGAGCCCAGAAGATACAGGCTATGGTGAGTTGTGATCAAGTCACTGCACTCCAGCCTGAGTGCCAGAGGTAGACCCTGACTAAAAAAAAGAATAAAGAGTTTGACAGTGTTTAGAGAACCTCTTTTATATCAAATGTTGATATAAAACATTTTTAACAAAGAAATATTATTGAGTGACAAAAAAAATCAGGCCGGGTTCGGTGGCCCAGTCTTTAATACCAGCACTTTGGGAGGCAGAGTCGAGTGGATTGCTTGAGCCTGAGGGTCCAAGATCAGACTGGGCAACTTGGTGAGACCTCATCTCTACAAAAAATCAAAAATTAACAGGGTATGGTAGTGCATGCTTGTAGTTCCGGCTACTTGGAAGGCTGAGGCTGAAGGATCACCGGAGCCCAGCAGGTCGACACTGGGGTGGCCGTGAGGGTGCCACTGCACTCCAGCTTGGGCGATGGAGTGAGACTCCAACTCAAAAAAAAACAAAAAACATAACATTTTATTTCTCTCATGTGCAAGTATCAATAAGACCTGTCCAGATCAGTGAAAGTTGTATTCTTTACAGTCTTCAGGGATACATATCTCAAGTTACTCCTATACCATGTCCCCCTATGGTGTTGTTGTCTACACAGTGGAAGCTGAGCCACTATCACAGGAAGAGAATGTACACAGGCAATGTCCAAAAACCCTGGCTTGGAAGTATGCATGTCACTCCTATTCATAGTCACATAGCCAAACGCCAAAGCAAGGGAGTCCAGGAAATGTAGTCTGGCTGGGTCACCATAACACCATAGGAGTGGGAAGAACAGATTCTAGTGGCAACTCACTTTTTCTGAGAAGAAAGGAAATTCGGGGAGCACAATAATTACTGTATTCCTCGTCTGTAAAATAAAACGCTAAATTATAAGTTAATTTGAACCAAGTCTATGAAAGAATGTCTCTTTTGGCACAAGACAATCTTTAATGTGCTTGCTTTGTATAAGAACATAAACATTTAAAATGAAAAAATCGAAAGTTTGAAAGAATGATGCCAACATTGAAACATATGATGCTCTACAAATTAAAAAAAGTAATTAAACTGTGGACCAAAAGATATCCTCTGTGGCTAATTACTTTTTTCTAATTATGATGATCAGCAATCACCCTCAACTAACTAACTACGGTTTAAAGTTCTGTGGCATTCTTTTTTTTTTTTTTTTTTGAGTAGGAGTCTCAATAGTAAATGACACAATAATCATGTGCCATTTACTATTATCAATAATAAATGACAATCTATTTGTAGACAAACTCTACTTTTACATATGGAATCTCTTTGAAAGAGACCTAGAGATAATTTAAAAGATCTTTCAGATGACTTTAAGCCTAAGCAACATTAGGGGCTGGGTTACTCAAGGTCAAGTCACACTTACCTTAGCTACGGTAAGGGTTAAACCTTTTAAATTTGCCAAGAAACAATACTTGTGATACCTAATGTATATAGAATGTCACAGAACAGGCCGGAACCAGTGGCTCATGCCTATAAACCCAGCACTTTGGGAGGCAGAGGTGAGAGAATTGCCTGAACCCACAGGTTCAAGACCAGCCCAGGGAAATTGGTGAGCCCTCTCATCTCTACAAAAAATCAAGAAAAATTAGCTGAGCATGATGGCACATGCTTGTAGTCCCAGCTACTTGGAAGGTTGAGACAGAAGGATTGCTGGAGCCCAGCAGGTTGACACTGGGGTAGCAGTGAGTGTGTCCTGTTTCAAAGAACACACCGGAATCACAAACAAAAAATTCAAAATGTTTATACTTGTCCAAATCACAGTGCCATGGGTCAATAGTTCTCTATGGCCCCCAAAGCCTACATTTCTTATAAATTCATAAGCCTGGACCACTATTATTATAACTCCAAGAAGAGAAGAGAGTTAAGAATGCTTTTTCCCCTAAATCTGAGTTGTTCTAAAAGTCTTCAAAGACCTAAAGTGAATTGTACTGAGGCATGAGGAACCAGAGTTGGTGAGAGGAAGAAAATGGAGACAGAGAGACAGCAACTGCCACAGGCTAATCTTGAAGGCTGTGCCTCTAACTGAGTTTTGTACTATCCCCAGTCTGATTTGAAGTTTCTGTTTTATTTATTTATTTATTTATTATTTTTATTTTTTATTTTTTTTGCAAGTTGCCCAGGCAGGTCTCGAACCCGCGGGCTCAAACAATCCACTCGCCTCAGCCTCCCAAAGGCGCGGGATTACAGGCTGAGCCACCGAGCCAGCTGAAGTTTCTGTTTTAAATCAGTCTTGGGAAATGTCTTCCCAAGAACCCTTTTTTACACATTGGACTATCTCAGTTAGGATGAAACAATTTCTCTGAAAGAAATTCCAAAGCTTCCTGGGGAAGATTTTTTAGCTTTGAGCAGATCTGACACCTCACTGTTCAGGTCAACACTGCAGAAAATTGGCAATGTGAAACAGAATAAAATCACATTTCCCTTGCATCTCATCATCAAGCTCTTTCAGAAGGCAATGCAGGAAGAGAATTCTTCCGCTATTTCAGAACTAGTCAGTGTCACCCAATAAACAAGTAACAGCATCCGGGGGATATTTAGCTTCATCAGCTTCTATCCACAAAGTCCACTAAGCTATATTAGTTCAATTTACCATATGCTTTAAACATATTTCAATAAACAATTATTAACTTAAATATTTTATCATTAATAGTTCATGATAAAAGAATATTTAGACTCTTGAAATCAATTAGCCTGTTTTATGTCTTATCTTGGATGAAGGGAATAGTAGTGGTTAAAGGAATTGAGAAAAATAAAGTAAGAAAGCTAGAATCTCTCTCTCTCTCTCTCTCTCTCTCTCTCTCTCTCTCTCTCTCTCTCTCTTTCCCCTCTCTCTCTCCTTCCTTTTCTCTTTCTCTAAGCTCCTTTGAAACATCTGCTTCCAAGCTATTTTTTTCCCCATTGGATCATGTTGCTACTTAATAACAGTGGATGATTTCCATCCAAACAGACCACTTAGCAAGACTTGCCTGTGGTGCTCAATTGCTTGAGTAGGGATAGTGTTTCATTTGCTTTCCAGGGAGCATATCCCACTGTGAAAGATATTACCATATTACTTATATAATTTTCACCCTTTAGTTTAATATTAAAAAGCAAGCTTTTGTAGTTTCAATACTGATGAACATACTATTGTCCCCACAGAAAACGCGTACAGCCTGGCTCGGTGACTCAGCCTGTAATCCCAGCGCTTTGGGAGGCCGAGGTGAGTGGATTGCCTGAGTCCAGGGGTTCGAGACCCACATGGGCAAATCAGTGGATCTCATCTCTGTAAGAAAAAAGAAAAATTAGCTGGGCGTAGTAGCATGTGCCTGTAGTTCCACTACTTGGAAGGCTGAGGCAGAAGGATCGTCCGAACCCAGCAGGTTGAGGCCGCAGTGGCCGGGAGCGGCCACTGCACTCCAGTCTGGGTGACAGAGTATGACTCCAACTCAAAAAGAAAAAGAAAAAGCATACAGGTCTTTCAAGATTCAGTTAAATGCCTCTTACATTCTGATACCGTCCCTTGAAGATTCTCATTCCCTCCCCTCATGAAAGGTAGTCTTTTCCCCTCTGCTTTGTAATGTTTTGCTCATTCTTCCATTATATGACTATTTTTTTTGGTGCCTATCTTCTTTTTTTGAATTGGAGTCTCATTCTGTTGCCCAGGCTGGAGTGCAGTGGCACACCCACAGCCATGCCAGTGTCCACCTGCTGGGCTCCAGTGATCCTTCCTCCTTAGCCTTCCAAATAACTGGAACTACAGGTGCTCGCTACCACACCTGGCTTTTTTTTTCTTTTTTTTTAATTGTAGAGATGAGGTCTCGCCAAGTTGCCCGGGCGGTCTTGAACCTGTGGGTTCAGGCAATCCACTCACCTAGGCCTCCAAAGTGCTAGGATTACAGGCTGAGCCACTGAGCCTGTGCTGAGCCACAGACTGCCTGTGCCCACCTTCTATTTGAGATTGAGTAATATCCATTTGTATAATTTCAGCTACATGCCTGGTTTAAATGGTTTTTTTTTTTAACAAACTGAATAGTTAAACAAGCAAATAGACACTTAAAAGCTTTCTTGAGGTAGTGAGAAGCAGTCAGAGTGGTATAACTAGAGGCTAATTTCCATCTTTTTTTCCCTTCTGCTTGATTTAATTAACTACAATTATCACCTAGTCTTCTAAATTTCAGACTAACAGATATTTTTGGTAAATATATTCCCTTCTTCTCCTGGGACTTGGAAAAGCAAAAAAAAGAGAGAGAGAGAGAGAGAGAAAATGTGTTAAACTATTCAAAACAGAATAATTCCAGAAAACAATAAATGGTAGCATTTTATATGTTCAATGCATTATACTTTTTAATCCATATCCTAATTTGACCTTGACAAAGACTCTCTGAGGGAATTTAATTAAGTGTTATTTCATCATGCTATAGAGAGGGAGGGTAGAAATATTAAGGGACTTACCAAGTTTGCATAGCAAATAAGGTAGCCAGAACTAATTTAATTTCAGATTCCTAGAGCAGTATTTATTTCATGGTATCTCCTTACAGATTCCAAATATGAGGGGATACTTGGCACACTTAATGAAGAATAAAGGCACCTTTTCTCTATCTGTTTTTTTTTTTTTTAATTGAGGTCTCATTCTGTTGCCCAGACTGGAGTGCAGTGGCACGATTACGATGATAGCAGCCTCAACCTGCTGGCTCAGATAATCCTCCCACCTCAGCCTCCTGAGTAACTGGGACTATAGACGCACTACACCATGCCCGGCTAAATTTTTGACTTATTGTAGAGACGAGGTCTCACCATGTTGCCCTGGCTGGTCTCTAACTGCTGAGCTAAGGTAATCCTCTCACCTTGGCCTCCCTAATTTCTGAGATTACAGGTATGGACCTCCCTCTTTTCAATTCAGAGATTTTGTTTAGCTTTATTTTGAGGTATGAGTATGTATGTGTGTGTGTCCATGTCCATGTGTATTTTAAATGGTCTGGGTTTCAACTGCCCATCTGGGGATTTCATTTAGTTCAGAAGTTTGTAAATGGGATCTTGGGTCAAGAGGAGAATTTTATTTATTTTCAAATGTCTGTAAAAATCCAATAGAGAGAAAGAGAACAGAATATCTTTTTTTTCTTTTTGTTTGTTATTATTATTTACAGTCTTATAAATACAACTTGTAGTCCCAGAGCTGGCTTCACCTGGCACTGCAAGGCTGGTGCTCATTCCTGCCAAGGACTGACATTTGCAGAGTGACCTAAATCTAAGCACAGACTTGATAATGACACAGAGTCTTGAAAAGGGGTTCTTTTCCCAGTTTTAGACGCTACTTCTTACATTTTGCAAGTTTTATATAATTGTCTCTATTGATTTGCCTGAGATGAGCTATACTCTTGGGACCCTCTTCTTCTAACATCTATACCTCTGAGGTATTTTGTTAAAATAAATATCAGGTATAGCCTTGAGGGGTAAAATCAGCAGACTTCACGGGGCAGCAGACCTTCATGGAGAATTGTAGAAGGCATGAGACATACTTGCGAAGAATCCTGTCCAAGCCCCATTCCTATTGCTTTGGTGACTTCAGAGATGTCTATGGATGGAGGTGGTCATACTGGTGAATCCCAAGCCACAAGGAAGATGGGAGGGCAATGCATAAATATCCATTATCCGTATCAATGCTTATCCTTTGGCCTTCTGCCTCTGTAATGACGCAGGAATGCCAGGGACTTGAAACTCATAGCAATAAAGTCACCCACTCCAATTTACCACATCATTGAGATGGGTTCATGCCGAGGGGAACCTGAGTTTTTGATTGGCTTCTCAAACAGAAGAATAGTATAATTTCCTGATTGTGATTAACCAAGTTCAGAACAACTGTACAGCCAGCCAGTTCTTTGTCTATAATTTTCTGGTCATTATCGGAAATAGTTTATAAAACAGGAAATTTTTTCTTGTTCCAGGCAGTTTCTCAGATTTATTTGCCATGAAATGTCACCTTCTCAGGTGAAAGAACAGAATTTATCACAATTAAGTAAGTGTCGGCATGTGGCTTCAGCGGTTCAAAAGTTCCTTTTAACTTCAGATCTCTGTAGTATTTGTTAAACATGCATGAGTGCATGGAAAATTTATTACAACTGTAAGTGTTACATGTTCTTCAAGAATGATTGCATCATTTTTATTACTTTCAGCAATGTCTGCTGCAAGAAAACTTTCTTGTCTTTGAGAAACTAATGAACCAAGTTTATGATCTACAAATGTGTACTGAGTAATAAAGTAATATTCGCTGACCTGTCAGGGCACTGGATTTCCACTTCGTGCTATGTTACTACATAAAGTGAGCAAAACAAATTAGGATAATTATTTGCAAGAGAGGCACATGATGCTTCCGAGTATAATTTTCTCCAACCAATTGACAAGGTGTGAATACATTAACATCTAATTAGACTAGATTAGAAATGGACTGCAATTTAAGTCCCTAAACAGCCATCTTCATCTGGGATCGTAACATCCACTTTCTAGCAAACTTCAATAGCAAGTAGAGTTGCCCTCTGTAGTCATTAGCTGTGAAATTTGGTTCTTGATTGCGTTGGCTTCTGTTAGAAAGTTGGAGATGTTAATGCCATCTTTTCTTTCTTCTTTATTTAAACGCATTGAGAAATAACCAAGGAAGCAAATGAAAGTCAAATACAAGCTGGGCTCGGTGGCTCAGCCTGTAATCCCGTGCCTTTGGGAAGCTGAGGTAAGTGGATTGCCTGAGCCCGCGGGTTCGAGACCCGCCTGGACAGCGAGACCTCATCTCTACAATACATCAAAAAATCAGCCGGGCGTGGTGGCACGCGCCTGTAGTTCTGGCTACTTGGGAGGCTGAGGCGGAAGGATCGCCAGAGCCCAGCAGGTCGAGGCTGCGGTGGCCGGAAGCGGACACTGCACTCCAGTCTGGGTGACAAGAGTGAGACTCCAACTCAAAAAAAAAAAAAAAGAAAGTCAAATATGGTTCTGGTTTTGTCAATGGATTCCTCATAGCTGTCAAAGCTTAGGCCCTGTAAATGTTGAACTGGAGAAGATGTCAGGGCTAGCTACCTCTCTCCTCCAAATGAACTCCAATTATGAAGCTGAAGAAAGTAAAACATTCCTGAATGAGAGACTCATCTCTGGTGCGATTATTGCATGGAGACAAGAAACAGAAGAGAGTGAAAGAAATCCACAAAGAACTACACAATTGGCCACTTTGTTATTTCAGTGCAGTGGTCCCAGCTCCTAGGTAACATTGCCTGGTGGAAACCAATATTGCACGCACCTACTATTTATGGGGAAAATTGAGTAGTGGAACAAAGAGAAGAATCAGATCTGTTCCTGCCCATGTGGCTCCTTCTTGGGAAAAAAGCAGACAATGTTCCAGTTATCAGCCCTTCTTCAAAGGGTTCTTTTTGAAGCTTCAAATACTCCTATTTAAGAAATCCATAAAGTTTGAGTTTATCTAAATACAAATAACCAATAAAACTCTGAGAAACTTTTCTAATTATGATTAGATACAACTAATAGAATTGTGTAGGTAATCTTTCCTTTTGCCCTTGGAGAATCAAGAATCATCAGATCCTACTCCTTTAGCAGGAATGAAGTCACTGTTCTTGAAAAACAGAGCCAACCCAACATAGAGTAGACTCGGGAGGCATGGACAGCAACGGGCCAGAGCAGAAATCTTTCTCTGCTGATTTTCACACTTTAATGAATATCTCTGGTGTTCCCTATTTACTTAAAACATTATATAATGAGACTTTAAGCAGATGTATTTAGTCCAAGAGTATAATAATAAGGTATACTAAGGTCTGATTTTCACATTCTCAATCATAAGCAATTTAGCCTAGTGGAAACACCTTGGAATATGGTATAGGGGACCAATGTCCTTTTCCACCACTGTCTAAATGCATGAACTTGAACACATGTCTAAAGGCCTTTGTTCCCATCTTAATGCATTCTGAAAGTGAAAGCTATAAAAGGTCGGTGCTGGAAAAAACTTTACAATCCCTTTTTCTATAGGGATCCAAAAACTGAGGATAAAGCTTAGGGGTCTTTTCCAAGGTCAGATCAATTAAAAGAAAAACAAAAATAAGATCCAGATCTCTTGCTTTATACTGCCTTTTCTCCAGTACAGTGCTGCGGTAAGGATAATATGGGAATATGTTATGCCAATGAATGGCATTGTATATATCTAAATAAGTATTACTAATGCTTGCCTGTGTATTACTGAGGAAAAAAAATGAGAAAGGTTTGATTTTATAAAAGGAACTTGAAAAATTGAGTTTATACTAAAATGAGAATAGGCATCCCGTAAAGATTTACAATAGTGTTTAGGGGGGAAAGCCATTTGAAATGCTTAAAACCACAATTAATGATTTCTTCCCATTCAACGGTCTCATAAATACTTTCTCATTTGTATTAATTGTGTTTCTTATATTAATTCTGCCTCCTTTGGTTTTTACCAGTTCAGTTGGAATTACAATGAACAAAGGACAGAAGATAGAAGCATTTCCTAAGCTGTGTTTTAGTGATAATAACTACAAGAGATAAGACCAGATCCAAAATCTGTGCTCTAAAGGCTCTGGGGGAAATAACTGTGCTTAAACACACAATAGTGAGGGTTGTCTTTATTCATATGATTGGTCCTCATGACCCTTGGCTCCCTGATAATTTGTCATAAAAAATAAAAATTTTGACAGTAATTTTTTAGGAGATTGAAACAATCATCTTTAATAGGTACCAGTGACAGTGTGACTGATCTGCAGTGTCCTTGTGGTCACCCTTGTGGACGTCCTTCCTGAGAATGATCAACTTCTGCCTCTCTCTGAATCTCACAGACTCAAATAATCTGTTCTCATTTAATTAAATGTCATCCAATTTTTGGGAGTCAAAAATTCTTATCATTCTGTCTTCTAAGCCAGTTGATCTGTATCACCCACCTATATTTAAAGAATAATCAAGCCAGACATTGATTCCAGCACTTTGGGAGGCCAAGGTGGAAGGATTGCTTGAATCCAGCAGTTCTAGGCCAGCCTGGGCAACATAGCAAGATTCCATCACCTAAAAACAAAAACAAAAAAAAATCCCAGTAAATTTTAAAAATAAATAATGATCACAGTGCAGGTAGCCTCAGTTGCAGGTACATCTTGGTATATGTCTCCAGATACGATATGCACACAACGGATAAATTAAATCACATCTTAAATAAGCTAGAAGAACTCACTTTTTAAAAAGTCCACAGTGACTATTCCCTCCCACCAAATTCTTAGTTTACCTGGATTGTGATCTGAATTCTTATTGTACACTATTGTCTATTGTCTATTTAAAAACAAGACTTTAGAAGGCTGAGGTGGAAGAATTACCTGAGCCCAGGAGGTCAAGGTTGCAATGACCATGAGCATGCCACTGCACTCTAACCTGGGCAACAGAGTGAGACTCTGACTCAAAAAAATAAAAAATAAAAATGAGTTTAACTGCTAATACACAATGCAATCAGTAGTTTAGGGTAAGGAAAATGGTGAGGAACATTAAGGAGATGTAAAGTCTTAAATATAGCTTTTGGCTTTGTACTTATTAATGTGTGCAGTCCAGTGTCTGGCAGTGGTTTTTGATTATATTTTATTATACCACTGGAAATGGATGAATAAACAAAATTTTAAAAGAAACATGAAATTTGCTCACATGAAGGTAGGTTCTCAAATAGTCTTCAAAACAGAAATGCCATTTTCATGTCACTTCATTTAAAGTAATAATAGCTGTATTATATTAATAATAATTCAATTTGCTTTTTTTTTTTTTTTTTTTTTTGAGTTGTAGTCTCACTCTGTCACCCAGACTGGAGTGCAGTGGCCACTGCCAGCCACCGCAGCCTCGACCTGCTGGGCTCTGGCAATCTTTCCGCCTCAGCCTTCCAAGTAACCGGAATTACAGGCATGCGCTACCACACCCGACTGGTTTTTTGATGTATTGTAGAGATGAGGTCTTGCTGCCCAGGCGGGTCTCAAACCCGCGGGCTCAGGCAATCCACTCACCTCAGCCTCCCAAAGGCACGGGATTACAGGCTGAGCCAACGAGCCCGGCTTCAATTTGCTTTTAAAAGGATTCCATATCATTGAGCTGTGATGTAGTAAAAAGTTAGATACTTTTTAGATATATTTCATTGTATTTGGCATTTATCACTTTGTTGTTAACACTTTTGCCAACAATTTTAGGTGATGAATTCAAATTTAAAAACAAACTTAAAACATGTTCAGTCTGAATTTTTTGTTTAGTGTTAATTACACTAAGAGGAATAATACTCAGTTTTATGAAAAGTAATGGAAATAACATTTTCTTTCAATGGCAATGTTAAAAAGAAGTTGGTTAAGGACATTTCTGCATTTTGAAGAAGTTCATTTTAGACCAATGACTTTGCAAATTGTGTTAAACTTTGGAATAACAAGTAGATCTTTGTTAAAAAAAAAAATAAAGTTGTCTAAGCTTAACCTCTGATCGTTTTTTTTTGCAATTGGGTCTGTGTATTGGTATTATTTTTTTATTTGTTTTTATTTTTTGAGTTGAAGTCTCACTCTGTCGCACAGACTGGAGTGCAGTGGCCGCTCCCAGCCACCGCAGCCTCGACCTGCTGGGCTCCGGCAATCCTTCCGCCTCAGCCTTCCAAGTAACCAGAATTACAGGCATGTGCTACCATGCCCGGCTGATTTTTTGATTTATTGTAGAGATGAGGTCTCGCTGCCCAGGCGGATCTCCAACCCGCGGGCTCAGGCAATCCACTCACCTCAGCCTCCCAAAGGCATGGGATTACAGGCTGAGCCACTGAGCCCGGCTTGGTATTATTTAACAGCTTCCCCTGATGGCTTTAATGTACAGGCAGGATTGAGAACCATTCCTCTAGAATATTTCTCTATCTTCTTCAATGCCAAGCTTTTGCTATGCCAAAGATGTGTTGTACTTTATAGTAACTCAAAGAAAAGAAAAAAAGAATATATTTTATATTTGCAATTAAAAATAGATCAAGATATAATGACTCGTCTATGACCCAAGTGACCCATAATGAATTTTAATGAAAAAAAATCAATCTTCATACAAGTGTCTGCTATGTTCCAGACATGGTATAAATACTTTACATATATGAACTCAGTGAACTCTTAGATTACAGTATACTAGATTACAGTATATTAATCAATATTAGAAAAATTATATGAGAATGTAGCATCATTATCCTCATTACAAGTAAACTGATGGAGATTAAGGAATGTACTTATCTATCAATAAGTGGAAAAACTGAAACCAGGCAGTTTGGTTTTAGAAGCCATATACTTAGCAATAACACTATACTTCCTGTCATGGGTTTACAAACAGGACCAGCCACAACTTGTACACCCAAATCATTCATCCTGTTCAGCCCCCGCTTTTAGGACATTATAACACACTTGGGAAAAATTTGATATGTTTTGAATGAATAAATGTAGAAGTTAGCCCTGTCTTAAAGGATGAACTGTAGTCTCCAACACCATCTCAGCATTCCATTAGGAATACACCTCAAAGACAGATGGTTTCATCCTCGTGAAACACTTCAGAAAATGGCAGAGCACAATATCCCTGAGGTGACACATTTTAAAACCTAAACTCCTTCTCCCCCAAAATTTCGTATTACGACTAATCCAAATGCCTCATAGTCTAGTTTAAACTGCTCTATTATATTTTCTTCTATCTTCAGAGAAACTGGAGAAAAAAAATCTGACTTGGAAATGCTGTTTTCCTCAGCTGGTAGATGGAAAACAGGTTGAGCTTTGTAGTTCAATAGTTATGCCCCAGTGGTGGTCAGCCATGAGTGGGCAGGAGACTTGCCCAGGAAATTTGAAAAATGACCTATGCCCAAGCCCCATCCCAGATCAATTCTATGTTGTGGTCATCTGTCCCTGTCAAAATACGAGATCTGACAATTAAGTTCACAAACTCATCCTAGGAAAAGTGCTACATATCTCATTGTTGAATATCACTATGGTCACATTTGAGGTACTCCCCTTGGGAAGTTATGCATTGATGCCAGTGCCTAGTCCACCCATTAAAGCAATTTTGAAACTCTTTTTCAGGAATGGCATTCAGAGCTATCGTCAGATTACCCTTGATGCCCTGAATGTCATCAAAATGTCTTCCTTTCTATATTTCCTTTGTCTTCAGGAAAAGATAAAAGTCATTGGGGACCAGATCAGGTGAGTAGGGAGGGTGTCCCAATAAAGTTATTTGTTTACTGGCTAAAAACTCCCTCACAGACAGTGCTGTGTGAGCTGTGCATTGTCGTGAGGCAAGAGCTCCTTTGGGACCATTTTTGCACACACCTTTCTAATGCCAAGATCTTCAGTTAAGATTTCCTAACCATTTCTCTATTGATGATTGTTTGGTCTGTTATGCTTCTCTCAATCAGCCTACGATTTTGACTCACAATTCAACCCATGTTTTCAATGTTTTTATCAGTTCTGCTTGTTACTGGCCATCCTGACCTCTCTTCACCAGTGACACTTTCTCTCTCCTCAGAAAAATGTTGAATTCATTTGTACACTCCCGTTTTCTTCATGGCATTATCCCCATAAACTTGGACTAACAAGTTCCCAATTTTATTTCCACTCTTGCCAAGTTTAATGAGAAATGTAACGTTTTTTCATTGCTCTAATTCAAGCTCTGACATTCTCACGATGGCATGTAAAATCATGAATAATGAATGTTACTCAGCGAAACACCGCCACACGCAAACATGAACACAGTTGTGAGACACTGATATACCAAGTTTATGAAATCTTACTGAGTTGTTCATACAGTGCCGCCAACAAAAGCACACGGTGGCAAGTTCGCAAACTTAATTGTCAGACTCGTAACTACTACTTCATAAATATTTGTGGCTCTTACATTATCTGTGTTGCTGGTAATATATTTTGGGTTTCCCTTCAGCGAGTTTTTGCCATTCTTTAGCAGCACTCCATAGGTTCACTCTGTCTCCCAGTAGGGCCAGTTAACCTGGTGAAGATGATCTCCTGCCTAAGGATCATCGATGTACACAGTCACAATGGGCATAATGCTAAATCAGGCCAATGCTGACTCACAGAAACTGGACATGTGTTTAATTCTTCAGTTTTTGTCATAGGTGGACATTCTGAAGCGATCTGTCATCTCAGTTATAGCTGTAGTGAATGACACCTGAAACCCCTAGAGAAAAGACTCTTTGTGTTTGTGGGTCAGATGGTCACTTCCTGTAAAGTTCTAACCTGGAAGCAGAGAACTGATCCCATAACTGAGCCATGAGAATGAAGCCCTCACAAGGTGACAAAACTCAACTAGAGTTTGGGCTACTAAAAATCAGTGCATATGAAGCAAGGTATATGAACCATGAACATAAAGCTTCTCACTTCGATGTTTTTAGAGTTCCACTTCACTCATATAAATGTTTTATGCCTATCTCCAAAATGTCAGCTGAATCCACTCCTCCCTGTGCTATGTTAAAATGAGGCTAAGAAGATCGTCTCCTCCTCTTCTGGGCATGGTGTTCCCTTAAAGCATGTATGTGTATGTGTCTTTTCCTTACATTAAAAAAAAATGGATTATCTCCTTTATCTTCAGAATTGCACCAAACAATTTATTGTGAGCATATTTCCAAATTACATAGGCAAAATTAATTTGACAAACACTATAAGATTAATAGATTGGCAGTAGCTAGATATTTTATTATTATTTAATACCAGGATTTTTGAAAAAGGAAGAATATAGAATATAGAACTGTGCAAATCAACAATCAATTCACATGTGCTGTAATAAGGGCTATTTTGAAAAGTAAAAAGAAAAATGGGGGAAAAAAAGAGCCCTGATAGAATGATAGAATCAAAGCGACTACTTGATAGTTTCAAACAATAGACCTGTTTGTTTTCCTTCTGGAAACACGGCTGTCATTACTGACTTAAGCCAAAATGATTCTGACGTATAAAATAACAGACGAAAACACCTACGCCTGCTCCTTTGAGAGCAAAACAAGAACACAAAACCAAACAACATAAACATCACAACATCAACAGCAATCACATTCACATCAGAGGATGAAGCATAGGATCCAGAGTCCTCGGAGGGAGCAGCTTCCTCTAGGGGTAGCCAGCTGTGTACAGGTGAACACGGGAGAGCAGGAAGGTGTCCACTTCTCACTTGTACCTCAGGATTTTTCGTAAGAGCTGCCAGTTCTCTCCTCGGTGATTTATTGCTCTCGCTTTAAGGGAGACATTTAATATTTGGTTTAGGAAAATGGCATGAAATTAAAGGCTACTGAGAAATGCTCTAAGCTTCTCTAGGGATGATGGAAACAGTCTGGAGGTTTCTGTGGGCTGCAGTTTTATTTATTGGATAGTGGCAAGGTTTTATAAAACCCTACTTTTTGAGTTTCAAGTTACCATGTTCTGTTCTTAAAGGAAGAACACAGTGGCCAGGCTCTGTGAGGAACGGGTAACCTTTTAAGGGAAAGCAGGCAGAAAGATGAGTTTTGTCTTCCCTTCTTCTGCACCAGAGGGAACAAGGAGGGAGTGTTAACTACCCTCAACAGGGTTGTGTGGTCCTAAGGGGTCCTTTCTCACAAAGAGAAGGAGACCAGGTTCAGAAATGGTTGATCTTTATTGGTTGATCAAGAAATGGAGAAGGAGGGCTCTCAAAGCACCTTCTCCCCAAAGTTAGGGGAGAGGGGAATTTTAAGGGCTTTGGGGCACATTGTGGGTACCAGGAACAGGGATTCTGGAAAAGAAGCAGGGCTTTCCAGGAGGCACAATGGCATGGCAGTCCTGCCTTCTCTTTAGCACCTGGCAATAATCCTGCCTAGCAAAATACATTTGCCACCCCCAACCCTGGGTAGAGGTTTTAGTATGGTAATGAGGTGAGAATTCAGGTCGAAACAGCCAAGCTGAGTTCTCACTTTGTGGTAACTGGCACCTGACCTTTGTTTCTGTAAGCAAGCCCAGCTGCAAGCACAGGTTGATTTCATAAGCTAAGGAACTCAAATGGATTACCGCTAAATCCTGGTAAAAGGAAGGCTTGCTTCTATGGTTTTGCTGATTTCCTCAGCCCGTGTCTCTGGAAGAATTCTGTGTTCTTCCATTTTTGTTAGAGGAACAGGCAATAGCCTTGGCCTTCTGCACATTCAAGTTGGAGAAATGCAGGCCCAGAGGTATACAAAAAATCTAACAGAAAGTCCCTGCAGCCCAGTGCCTTTTGGTACCAAGACCACATCCCTAGCATGTTCTAGTACTCACAGTGAGGACAACCCTGCACATTGGCTTTGTATACTAGGAGCTAAGAATCTAAATTCACGACTTTTTTTTTTCTTTTTGAGACAGAGTCTCACTCTATAGTCCAGGCTGGAGTGCAGTGGCAGAATCACGGCTCACTGCAGCCTTGACTTCTTAGGTTCACGTGATCCTTCTGCCTCAGCCTCCCAAGTAGCTGGGACTACAGGCGTGCACCACTACACCCAACTAAATTTTTGAATTTTTTTTTTTGTAGGGATGAGGTCTCACTATGTTGCCCAGGCTGATCTAGAAAGTCCAGGCTCAAGCAATCATCCTGCTTCAACTTCCCAAGGTGCCCTACCAGGACATTTTAATTAGCTGTGGGCAAATCACAATCTTTCTGGGCCACCGATATAATACCTTTAAAACAATGTCTGGGAAGGACAGTAAAAGAAATTATCTCTGCAGGTCTTTCCTACCTTGATATCGTATAATTAGTGATTTAAATCTCACAATAATTGCCCAAGGGTGGACAGATGATAGTCTGTTTTTTACACACTCCTGCACACACATATATTCACACACAGTTTGAGAAATTATGGGACAGAGTGTTAAGAACTGCTTTTTTTTTAATACACAGGGACACTGAACTGAGTCAAGCAGAGAGAATTCGCTAAATTTTCATCTTGCTGGTTCTGTTTTGATGTGAGGCTCTGGGATGGCTTCTCCTGTACCTGAGTCAAGGCAACAAGGCACCAGCATTTTTCAGCCACTAATCATGGATTGCTTTTGCATATTTGTTATACACTTAGATGTGACAAAGATTATGAACTGTTAAGTGTTCCCAGCCTTCCACCCATGCTCAATTTCATCCAAGGAGAGTTGGATATTTTGCCTTCTCAGTTTCTTGCCCATCCTCAGAAGGTCTCTCCCCGCTTCCTAAGTCTACCACACTTGAGTCTGCAAATATTGGGAATGTAGTTGAAAGAGAATTCCAGATGCTGGAAGAAGAGAAGAAGGATTTCGGACATATAAATTGAATAGTAGAGAGAAGAGAGCAAACTTATAAGAACTGGAGTGGGCAATCATTTTATTCAGGGGCTTTTAAGAGAGGAGCATCTTAGCAGCTTCAGAGTATAATGAGAGAAAATAAGAAGGAAAGGGTGATTTTTAAAAGATTGCCCAGGGCTGTGTGTTTGATGTTCTTCAGGCTTCTACAGAAAAGTAAACAAAAGATTTGAGTTATTTTTGATCATCCACTGACTGTTCCATAGCCCTGAGACCAAACTACATAGGCAATATGTTTTTTTTAAACAATGGGGGAAAAGGGTAGCCCAGAAGATAAAATCTTTGTTTAGCTCCCAATTTGTGACAGCCTTAGTTATGATTAAAATGTAAACTTCTCCTCCCCAAATGCAAACTGAATCAACCCACACTCATTAAATCTCAATTTCAGATCACGTTCCAGTGTTTAAGGCATTTACTATATTAACAGAGATACCCCTTTTTCTTCCCTCTAATGCCTTTTTTCCCAGCTAAAATGATAATTATGATGGCTATAGGAAGCTACTCTGTTATTCATGCTTTTGGCACAAATTCATGACTGTCATTATACCAATAAACAACCCAAGGCAAACGATAATGAGGCCAATGCTGAACTTAGTCCAATCTCACACAGTGAGTCCTGAGCTATGAAGCTCCAACATGTCATTTGTAATTTCAGTATAATGACTAGGAAGTTATCCTCCAATTCTCAGGAGTATCTGATTGGGCAGAGAGCTCACTGAGATGGAGAATGGCGGTGCTTCAGTAGAAAGGGTTGAAGTCCAGCTCTCCACATTGAGCTACTGTCAAGTCAGCTGTGGAGACACGGTTGAAGCTCACTTGTTCTGTGAATGAACTATCTGTGAGAGAATTCTGTGGATTCATTTCTTGGGGAAGAAAAAGCTGTTGTATATTAAGATACTCATTAATAAATCGATCATTTCTAAAGTTAGAACCCACTCATCCATCCCTCTCTTAAAAAATTGCAGAGCAAAACTACGAATTTTCAAAAAGGTAGATTACATGTAGTTGCCAAGGGTGGTGTTAGAAATGGGCTTAGAATCACCAAGGAAAGTAGATCTGGAACAATTACTCCACTTGAAGTTTGGAGAAAATGGACGAGGATGTTGACATGATGGATTCTTCAGAAGGGAATGACTTGCACATTGAAAGATGAGAGAGGTTCTTAAGAAAATTGATGGATCCATTGAATTATTTTGCAAACGAATCTTCTATGATGGTTGTGTTAAACTTGAGATGATTGGAATTGTATCTTGCTATCATACGTGAAAGGTGCAGGAAGCGACCAGAGGGGCGGCTCCCAAAATGGCGCCGACACACCGGACAACAAAGGCCCTCAGTCCGGCTTCTGTGAGCACAATCCCTGCGCACCAATTTCAAACCTCCCTGCTCGCGTCAATTTCAAACCTTCCCGAGCACGTCAATTTCAAGCTTTCCTGCGCCTGCGTCAATTTCAAACATGCAAGCCTCCAATCAGTACCCAGCTTTGTTATGCGTCCAATAGGACCATAACACGGCATTGGCCCCACCCTACTCCCATGCAGCTCTAGAGCATTGCACGGCCCCTTCCGGCCCCTGTCCTGGCCGGGTGTGGAGTCATTACTGGCGCCAAACTTCTTTCAATACGATTGTTTGAAAAACCGTGTTTAAAAAAATCCACATTTGGCTTAACATACGTGGTCCATGCCTGTCGTCCCAACATTTTAAGAGGCTGAGACAGATGGATTACTTGAGGACAGGATTTCAAAACTAACCTGGGCAACATAGTGAGATCCCACCTCTACAACAAATTAAAAATTAGCTAGATATGGTGGTGCGTGTCTGTAGTCCTAGTTACCCAAGGGGCTGAGGTGGGAGGATACACTGAACCACATTTAATTTACTCTTTGTTTATTATAAGACTTAGTACAGAATACTATTGTATACCAAATCTTTTAAAATGTAAAATGAAAACTTATTTTCATATTTGTAAGGTTGAAGTTCTTCCATGGTACTGTCTCAAACAACCCCTCCCATATATGTATATATGAATGTATGTGTATATATGCCTATTTACTCTGACAACTTACTCCATACTACCTCAGAATATATACCACTTCTTCCATCTGATAACTGCCTTTTGTGGTCATGGTAACAGGAATGACAACTAGGTGAATAGCAGGAAACTGGTACCAATTCCTCTCTTCCTTATCCTCACCATTCAAACCGATCTTAAATTGCTTCTCAAAGCTGTTTTAGAATCCTAACTGCAGCTTTCCCACCAGGAGACATGAATTCTCTACAGTAAAGCATAGTGTTGTGACAGCCATTAGAGGGCACCAGCATTGCAGAATGTGCTATGTTGTTTCCAGGCAGCTGGGGGCCTTGCCATGTAGCAGTTTTTGTCAGCAGTTTCAGAAAGAAAACAGTCTGCTCTGGTTGCTGGCAGGTGATTTTGATGCTGGTAGGTCACTCTGTTGTATTATGTAACAGAACATCACCTGTTACTTTAAGGTAAACAAATAGTCAGCTTGGCTTATGTCTAAATGTTTTCCCCCTTTGTCAATGATACTAACCCAACCCTTTTCCCCTTCAGCATTTATTTCTAAGGGCCACTCTTGAAAATTCCCTGCAGGGTGAACTAGGTATGGTAGAGTTATCAAAAAGGTGATGGGGGATATAAGGGTATGTTAAATTCAAGGAAACATCTTAAATATTCATAACCAGGAAGCTAAAATACATTTATTTCTATGAATAAGAAACAAATTGAAGAATTGTCAAAGGATAGCATTTCATAGATTTAGGGAACTCAATGTTAAACTAAAATCTCATCCCAGTGGAATTTGAGTGAAACCAGGCCAGAGATTAGGAGGCAAATGACATTTCTTGTTCTGATGCTCATATAAAAATGTTCTATTTTGGTAACGCAAAAAATTTAATTAAATGAATGTGACAGTAAGCAAGTGATGTCCATTAGCAATACTAGACAATTTCCTCTGCAGATTATTCATGAAAAACTTTAGTACAAGACAATTTGATGTATTTATAAGGAAAAGCACATTAATTTTAATAGGGGTCTGAAAAAATGAGGTGAGAAGAATAAATTTTCTTTTTCAAATTACACTTATTACCCATGCCAAAGACTAAAAGAAACGACAATTGGATTAACTGTTCCACAGTTCTGTTTCTTTAATGCAGATAGCTGATATTTTGAGTGTAATTTGGAAATGTTACTTGCAAAAAGTAACAGCCAAGCAGAATTAAGAGCAGATAGATCAATAGACAAGCCATTAGGTTCTCTATTCAAAATGTCACTGCAGACTGTTGCAGCCCATGTGTTTTTGAATTGCTGTCCTTTTCACTGTCAGTTCATTTTTCTGGTCCTATTAGTGCAGCTGATTAGAAGAGCATGGCACTAAAAATAAAACCAAGGTCACGGGTGTGACTCTTACACACTCAGACATCAAGATCTTAAAGACTCGTGTTGCAGAGTTCCAACCTCCTTGAAAGGACTCTAGCTCCACCTTTGCTCTCCAAACCAATGGTTTCTCTGTACACACCATCGTTCCAGCAAGTCTAGAGTTTCAGCTCCATTTTTTTATTGCAGTCTGTGGAATCCTTTCCCAAACCCCATATCTGATTTTTTTTTTAAAGTTTAGAGTTGTGGGGTACATGTGAGGATTTGCTAAATAAGTAAGTTGTGTGGTTTTTGTTTGTTTGTTTGTTTTTTCTTTTTTTTGAGTTGGAGTCTCACTCTGTCGCCCAGACTGGAGTGCAGTGGCCGCTCCCGGCCACCGCAGCCTCGACCTGCTGGGCTCCAGCGATCCTTCTGCCTCAGCCTTCCAAGTAGCCGGAATTATAGGCGCACACTACCATGCCCGGCTGATTTTTATTGTAGAGATGAGGTCTCGCTGCCCAGGCGGGTCTCAAACCCGCGGGCTCAGGCAATCCCCTCACCTCAGCCTCCCAAAGGCGCGGGATTACAGGCTGAGCCACCGAGCCCGGCTAGTTATGTGTTTTTAATGAGCCCTTTTCCTCCCGGTAGTGGATATGGTACCCAACGGTTGGTTATGTGCCTCTAAATCCCTTCCCTCCCTTCCTCCTGCCCTCATTTAGACATGCCCACAGTCCGCTGTTGTTCCCACCTTTGTGCTCATGTGCTTAATGTTTGAGGCCTGCTTATGAGTGAGAACATGCAGTATTCAGTTTTTATGAATGAAACTTAGAATGATGGTCTCTTGCTGCAAAGTTCACTTAGAATGATGGTCTCTTGCTGCAAAGGACATGATTTTGGTTGTTGTGGTAGTTGCTGTTGTTTTAATGGCTGCATAGTATTCCATGATGTATATGTATCACATTTTCTTTACCCATTCTAATTTTGATGGGTATCTGGGTTGGCTTTAAGTTTTTGCTATTGTGAATAGTGCTGTAATGAACATACATGTGCAAGTGTCTTTTTGGTAGAGCAATTTATGTTCTTCTGGGTATATTCCTAGAAGAGAGATTGCTGAATTGTATGGTAGCTCAATGTTTAGTTCTTTTGGAAAACACCACACTACTTTCCACAAAGATTGAACTAGCCTATATTTCCACCAAGATTGTAGAAGCATTCCCTTTTCTCCATAGCCTTGCCAACACCCATTTTTTGTCTTTTTAATGATAGCCATCCTGACCAGTGTGAGGTGGTAACTCATCATAGTTTTGATTTGCATTTCTCTGATGATTAGTGAAGCTGAGCATTTTGTCATATATTTATTCACTGCTTGGATGTCTTCCTTTAAGTAGTGTCTGTTTATATGCTTTGTCCAATTTTTAATGGGGTTATTTGTTTTTTGTTTTCCTGCTGATTCATGTGACTTCCTTATAGATCCTTTTTCGGATGCATAGCTTGCAAATATTTTTTCCCATTCTGTGGGTTGTCTCTCTACTCTCTTGATGGCTTCTTTTTGCTGCACAAAAACTTTTTAACTTCATAAGGTCCCACTTGTCAATTTTATATTTTGTTGCATTTGCTTTTGAAGACTTGGCCATGAATTATTTGCCTACTCCAATTTCATGAGGTCATTCCCTAAGTTTTCTTCTAATATTCTTATAGTTTGAGGTTTCACATTTAACTCCTTGCTCCATTTTGAGTTAATTTTTGTATATGGTGATAGGTAGGGGTCCAGTTTCATTCTTCTGCATGTGGTTAGCCAGTTTTCCTAGCACCATTTGCTAAACATGGTTTCTCTTCTCCCGTGTTTGTTTTCATCAGCTTTGTCAAAGATGAGTTGGTTGAAGATCCGTGGTTTTATTTCCAGGTTCTCTGTGCTGTTCATTGGCCTATGTATCTATTTCTGTACCAGAACCATGCTTACTGTAGGCTTGTAGTTAAGTACAGAATCTGGAAATGTGATGCCTCCAGCTTTGTTCTTTTTACTGAAAATTGCTTCAGCTATCTGGACTCTTTTTGCTCCATATAAATTTCTGTATTGTCCCTTCTAGGTCTGTAAATAAGAACGATGGTAATTTGATAGGAGTTGTGTCAAATCTGTAAATAACCTTCAGAAGGGAACATCTTGAAGATATTAATTCTTTCAATCCATGAACATGGGATGTTCTTTCATTTGTTTGTGTCATCCTTGATTTTTTTTTTTTTAAGATGTGGGGTACAATTCAGGAATATGTATACAAGTGGTCATCATACAGGTAAAGTTTGGGCCTCCCTTTGGTCCTCACTTTGCCTGGATTGAGACCAGGTCCCCTTACTGATGTTG
>NW_007252368.1:43543-66536 GCF_000164805.1 Carlito syrichta | reverse complement strand
GGTCTCGAACCCGCAGGCTCAGGCAATTCACTCACCTCAGCCTCCCAAGGCACGGGATTACAGGCTGAGCCACCGAGCCCGGCTAGGAGTGCAACTTTTAAAAAAAATTTTATCTTCATTTTCTCGGGTGTGTGTGCAATGAAGGATAATTTAATTTCCTCTTTTACTATTTGAATACTGTGAATTTCTTTCTCTTGCCTTATTGTTCTTGCTAGGCCTTCTAGTACTGTGTAAATAGGAGTGGTAAGAGTGGGTATCCTTGTCTTGTTCCAGTTTTGGGGGGAATGCTTCCAGCTTTTGCACATTAAGTATGATGCTCTGTTATAGATGGTTCTTATTATTTTGAAGAATGTTCCTTCGAGGTTTAGGTGTTTGAGGGTTTCTATCAAGAAGGGTTGTTGGATTTTACTAAATGCTTTTTCTGTGTCTAATGAGATAATCATGTGGTTCTTGGTTTTACACCTGTTTATGTGATGTGCTATATTTATTGATTTGCATATGTTGAATCAGCCACAATCCCAGGAATGAAGCCCACCTGATCATGATAAATGATCCTTGAAATGTGCTGTTGATGTGATTTGCTAGAATCTTGTTGGGAATTTTTGTATTTTTGTTCATCAAGGAAATTGACTTCTAGTTTGGGTTTTTTGTTTGTTTTTTAATCTTTTCCTTGTTGGGTCTTTTTGAGGTTTCAGGATGATATTGGCTTCATAGAATGAGATAGGGAGAATTCCTTCTCGATTGCTTGGATACTTTCAGTAGGATAGGTATCAGCTCATTCTCATTCGTGTACATCTTGTAGAATTCAGCTAAGAAACCATCTGACCCAGGGTTTTTATTTATTTATTTATTTATTTTTTGGCGAAGAGGTTTTCTATTACTGAGCTCATTTTTTGGATTGTTATTGGTCTGTTTAGGGTTTCAATTTCTTCCTGTGTTATTCTTGGGAGGTTATGCTATGCCAGAATTTCCTCCAGATTTTATTCACATACAGATTTTTGTGGTAACCTCAGAAAATTTTTTGTTTTTCTTCAGGGTCACTTGTAACATCACCTTTTTCATTTCTCATGGTGTTTTTTCCCATTTTCTTCCTCTTTTTTTTGGTTAATCTGGCCATAAGTCTATCAATCGTATTTATCATTTCAAAGAACCAGCTTTTCATCCTGTTGATCCTTTATATGATTTTTTTGGTCTCCATTTCTTTTAGCTGTGTGTTTATTTTAATTTTTTATTTTAGTTTTATTTTGGGGATTTTTATTTTTCTACTAATTCTGGCATTTGATTGTTCTTGTCTTTCCACCTCCCTTAGGTGCTCCCTTAGGAACCCTTGTTCTTTCCAGCTTGTAAATTTTGTGCTGAGAAAGACTTTTGTGCTGCAAGTCTGATGGGTATTCCTCAGTAAGTGATCTATCCCTTCTCACTAGCAGTCTTTAGAGTTTTTAGTCCTGTGCTCACCTTGTAAAGACAGATTATTAGGTGTCTTGGGGATGGTCTTCTCATGCAATACCTCACAAGAGTTCTCTGAATCTCTTGCATCTGCTGGCCACCTCTCTAGCGAAATAGGAGAAATTTTCTTGGATGACATCTTGGAAGACTTTTTCCAGGGTCTCAGTTTCCCCTTCTCTCTCTCTCGGTTTTTTTTGTTTTTTGTTTTTTTTTTTTGAGTTGGAGTCCCACTCTGTCACCCAGACTGGAGGGAAGTGGCATGCTCCCAGCCACCGCAGCCTCAACCTGCTGGGCTCCTGCGATCCTTCTGCCTCAGCCTTCCAAGTAGCTGGAACAACAAGCGCGCGCTACCACGCCCGGCTAATTTTTGATTTATTGTAGAGATGAGGTATCGCCAATTTGCCCGGGTGGGTCTCGAACCCGTAGGCTCGGGCAATCCACTCACTTCAACCTCCCAAAGCACTGGGATTACAGGCTGAGCCACAGAGCCCAACCCCTTCTCTCTTAGGAATGCCAGTCAACCCTAGATTTGATCTCTTTACATAATCCCACAGTTCTCAAAGGCTTTGCTTATTCTTTCTATGCCTTTTCTCCTTGTTTTTGTTGGTCTAGGTTAGTTCAATAGTCTAACTCTCAAGCGCTGAGATTCCTCTGCCTTGGATGATAATGCTGTTAAGGCTTGCTTTTGAAATTCCAGGAAAGAATTCTTCATTTCCAGAAGTTCAATTTGATCCTTTCTCTGATCCAGATCAGCTTTCATTCCAAATTGTTTTCATGACTGGATGATCTGTAGTGTGCACTTGTGGATCTCTATATGTCTTTGCCATCCATAGCCTGAATTCGATGTTCATAATCAGGGACAGGTCGTTCTGGATGGATTAATTGCTTAGGATCTGGGAAGCTCTTTCATGGATGTCAATTCCTTAAGGCTTTAAGGATTGCTGGTGTTTTTTCACTGGTTCTTTCTCATCTGTGAGGGCAGACTCTTCTCTTCTTATTCTTTGTTATGTTATTATTAGTTAAGGTTGCTACGGTTGTGGTGACAGTTTGTTGCTATTTTTATTTTTTACCTGACCTCCCTCTTCTTGTCCACCCATGGCAGGTGGGCAGCAGTGGCAGGAAGGGTGGTAAACTATTGAGAAACCATCTGCAATTGCTTCATCAGTGCAATCTGGTGGGAACAGGCAAGACCTTTCCTCTATTTCGGAGACTGTCCCCTCCCTCCAGCACAGGTGATGGGAGCTCTGGCTGGAGTTTCAGTGGCTCATCAGACTGCATGTCTTATCAGCAGGATTGCAGGCAGCCAGAAGGGGCCCTCTGTCTCAGGTGCTCTTGCGGTGTGGAATGGCCTCCTCCCATGTAAGCAGGACCACTTTTTGTTCCCAGTGTCAGAAGAAAAGCATTGGTGGTTTGTTATTTCTCTATCTGTCCATAGGTGGGTGGGGCCACTGCCGCCACTACACTGTGCAAAAGCACCTACCTTTTAGATCCCACCCTGCTCTGTGGAAGGGGCTATGGCAACAATAACAGTCCCCTGAGGGCAAGCCACATTTGAAACCCAACCTCTAGCTGCAATGACTGCTAAAGCTGGAGAAATGTCCTCTAAGTGGTCATGTCATCCCTACTGGCTGCTGGGGAGGAAGGAGGGGTGAGCACCCACATGGCACAGACCACCTGGCAGGTTGTTTCCCACTGAGCCTCTCTGTGGGTTGGGGCTGGTGATCATGGTGCTGGGTCTCCTGGGAACTGTGGTTTTCCCAGCTCCACGTAGCTCCTGCTGGTTCTTCTGTCTCTATTTAGGGCAGTCCTCTGTACCTGGCCATGCAGAAGGGTGCAGGGTGAAGGGGGGACTGGGCTGTCTCTCCCTTAGCTGAGCCTACAGAGACTTGCATGATGTGTTTAGAGAAGAAAAACTGTCATTTTCACTCACTCAATCCTTTTATTTCCAATGGTGCTCTCTCCATCTTGTGTTGGGGATGCTTCCTGGAGTACCTAGGAGCTTGGAACTGTTCATTCTTTGCATTCCTAGATGACTGCCTGATAGACTTCAGCTGGAGTTTTCAGTTCAACCCTCAAAGGTCTAGCTCTGCTCCTCTATATAGGTTTTTCTACTGAGAGCTGTAATGTGCAATATCTTCAGTCGGCCATGTTGGCCCTCCCCCTCATATCTGACTATTAAAAGCCTATTAATCACTCCAGGTCCAGGGGACATACCACACTCTATATGAAGGATTCTCTGATCATTGTAGTCTCATGAAGAATTTTCCTCCTCTGAACTCTCTGTGCGTTGCTTCATGAAAATGTCATATATGCCCTGTGTTATTCAGTTGCTACCCTATCTTTTATCTTTGAATATACAGTATGTTCCTTGAAGACAGGGATAGTTTCTTATTTTTTTGTATTCCCCACACTACTGACATGTTGCGTTTTGAAAAATAGAGGCTCCAAAAAGAATTATTGACTTATGAATAAACTAATTAAGTTAATAAATTAATTGATGCTGGGTGAAATTGGCCCAGTACACCTCCCAAAAACTAACTGAATAACACATTTGAGTAGCAATAGGTTTGTGCACAGAGGAAAGTACTCTTTCTATTTTCTCTTTTTCTTAAATTACAGTTGCTTTATGTACTTTGTACTGTAAGGTCATGAATTACTGTGAGTACTGAATACTATGAGCACTGAATATAGCAAACAAAGTCACGAATAAAATATGAAGACTCGCAATTCATACTTATGCCTTGATTTATCTTTAGCTCATGCAGCTTGCAAAGAGGTGAGTGACAAGCTGGCTATTTGATGTTTCAGACTCCTTTTCCCTCTATTTGGAGACGAACAGAGGGAATTCTTCAGTGAGGGCAGTTTCGAAGGCAGAAGAGTGCAATACAGTAAAGAAACACAGGAGGGAGCCCTTTTTATCCCAGTCATAGAAAAGAAAAAAAAATGTGCCCTTTGTTATACAAGGGCGGAGTTCACCCTAACTCAACTTACTAACACAGATATTCACTTGCCTTTTTAAATTTCAAAAACATGTAAAATAAGTAACAATTATAAGATGACTATAGTGAGTTATCAAGATTGTATCTAACACAACTATCCTAAAGTTTTGTTCTTTTTTATGCAAGAAATGACAAACTGAATTAATTTTATTAAGTAGTAAATATGTATCTGTACTTATATGTATATGTGTAAATTGTGCATACTGTTTAGCATTTTATGTGTTTTGGTGTGTGCACTATGATTTAAGGGAAAATATCCTGGCCTAAGACTTAGCAGATCTGAATTTAATACCATTTATCTCATTTCATGACTTTGGTTAATAAATAATTTTATCTTTCTCTATGTCAGTTCATAGACTCAAAGGACTGAGTTAGATAATTTCTAAGATTCTCTTCAGGCTAAATAGTTTACTGAGACTATGAACTATGATGGTCTTAATAAATCTCTGATAAATATTTGGGATATGACTATCAAATAGGATATAGCTTATAGGTCCCTTAGTAGAAGAATCAATATAAAATTTAATATGTTGAAGATGCAATTTTTTTTCTTTTTTGAGTTGGAGTCTCACTGTGTCACTTAGGATGGAGTGCAGTGGCACACTCACAGCTACCCCAGTGTAGACCTGCTGGGCTCTGGCGATCCTTCTGCCTCAGCCTTCCAAGGAGCTGGGAATATAGGCACGCGCTACCACACCCGGCTAATTTTTGATTTATTGTAGAGACGAGGTCTCACCAAGCTGCCCAGGCTGATCTCGAACCCCCCGGGCTCAGGCAATCCCCTCTCCTCAGCCTCTCAAAGTGCTGGGATTACAGGATGAGCCACTAAACCTAGCTGAAGATACAATGTTTTAGCAACTAGGAGTGGATACAGAGGTACTTGCACTTTGAGGTCAAAATATTTTTGTGGATTTTCTATACATGTATATTACTCAGATGGTCTTGAGGTAACTGACTCATTTTTAGTGGCTGGGTTAGTCTATAAATACATGAAGACATTACTTGATCTTTTTGATTAGTGTGTTGGCTTAACTGATCCAAGCATATGTTCCTTTTTTTTTTTTTTGCGTGTGTGGTAGGAAGGTGGGCTGGAGGTTGTAATGGCTGTTTTTGTTTTGTTTTGTTTTTAGCAGTATTTTTTAAGTGTGTGTATTTAGAAAGTAAATAATCCTTCACCAGATTGAAGATACAGTTTGAAACACTCACACGATAATGATCTCAAGTGGGGGCAGACAGCATTATGGCTGTAATGCTGAGCTGAGCTGCATTTGTCCCATCTCCAGCTCGCGGATGCAGTTATCATGCTGGCTCTCAGCATCCATGCTCCACCCCATTTCATGCGAGACTTTTCATTCTCCTGCCACCTTCCTCATCTTGCCCTCTTTATCTCCCAGGTGCCGGGTTTCTCCTACTTCTCTAACAAGGCAAAGGAAAAGTAAAGTGGCCTGACTAACAAGGAAAGTGGAAATTGAGAAAAAATATGAGAAGATGAGGGCTCAAGAGGTTATTTTCTGGGGGAGAGTGACAGAAATGCAGTGGCTTTAGTAGTTTTAGAAAAGAAATGCAAAAGAGTAATCTGGGGGGGTCTCATGAGTATAAAACATAGGCTTTGTCATTGAGGAGGAGAAAGATATCTATGGAAAATAATGTAAAATATGTAACCATCATGTAAAATATTTAGAGCAGATAGATACTCTAAAGCTTAGGCATGAATTTCCTTCCTTTCTCCCTTCATGAATTCATTCACTCCACAAACAGTGAGCACCTTCTGTGTGTCAGGCAGGCCCCAAGCACTTGGTATCAATGTTGAATCAGGTGTGGTTCATGGTTGCAAGATTTTTGGGGTCTAGATAGGAAAGTAAATAGGTAAACACATAAGATTGGAGAAGAATAGGCATGTACCAGAGATAGTGGTGGCACAAGGGAGGAGTACTGGTTTTTCAGGCAGGTTGAGGGAGGAAGGGCATTGCAAGCAGATGGAAAAGTTTTGCAGTTGTACAGGGATAACAATGGCACAGTGAGTTGAGGGAACTAAAAGTTGTTTGGTGTTACTGAAGATCAAAGTGCAAGGAAAGGAGTGGAAGGAGGTGAGGCTACTGAATCAGGGATGAGTCAAACCTGCAGAAACTTTGTGAGCTGTATTAAAAAGGCTTGTCAGTTTGTGTTGAGGGTGACCCATTTCACCCTTAACGTATAGGGAAAATGTGTCGTTTGTTGTGGGGTGAAATGGTAAGATTAACACTTTAGAGAAATCACTGTGGAAACTCGAATACAATATGAGTGGGATAAAAATGAAGGCAGAGAGACCAGTGAGGAGGCTCTAGACAAGAAGGAATGAGGACGGATTGAGAATAAGGCTTATATAAGAGCAAGCCAAACCCTACCCACCCTCTCTGACTTTTGATTTTGTATAACACTCTTCACAATGGTCCATACTTATGCTTTGAGTTTGGGAGAGTTTTTCTAATTTTAAAAGTGTTTTCTCATCTCATTGAATCTTTGTGTATGGTAAGTAGGGCAAAATGGCATCACCAACTTTTTCCATGTGGGGAAAACTAAGCAGAGAGTTAATAGAAAAGTTGGGATGACAACCTGCACTCTTATATCTGAATTTTATCTTTTTTTCTTTCTTTCTTTAATTACAAGAAGTCCCTCTTCTAAGTTGCTAAAGAAAGACATTATGTCAAGGTAGGGCAGTGGCCAAAATGCAGTCAATATGACTGCCAGGAAACCAAACAAAAATTCAGTGGAGTACATTTTACTGGGTGAAAAGTTCATCTGCCAAACACATACACACATGTGCATATATGTGTGGGGGGAGGGTTTGTGTACTTTCTGATACAGCTGAAAGTGGGTGTATATGGTTTAGCTTTGTCCTTGGTTTTCTATGTGCATGGGTTAAGAAAAAATTGTAAAATTAGTTCAGAAGAATTTGGTCCCTTGGAAATAACTTTCTTTTGTAGGTACCTTCCCAGTGAGAATCATTAAATGCCAGGCTGCCACGCCAACCATGAGTTTCTCTGCTGCTGGCATACAAAGAGCCCAACCAGCAATCCTATTATCCAGAAAGAACAAATTTCTTCAAAGTCCAGATTTCTCCACGGGGATATTTTTAGGTGGTTTTTTTCTCTTTTTTTCTTTTTTGATACAAAACCTGCCCAACAAGAAACACCTTGGCTAGTGTTAGAACCCAGTCCCAATTATACATCCCCCCCCCTTATTATTGGATATAGAGAGGCAGGTTGTGTAATCAGACATAATTTTCACTGCTAAAAATAACCTAATCTCTGTTACCAGGTCTTCGGGCACAAAACAAGGAAATTTTTCTCCATGTAGCACTCTGGTGAGTTTGCTTTTTACTTATCTCAAGTCATGGTCCTGGAAGGGCAATTAGTCATAAGAGTTCTGGCATGGAGTATTAGCAATATCTGTAACCACACATGTCAAGGAATAAAAAGTCTCCGGAAAGACAAATAAATGCCTTAAGAGTTTCCCAGATGTCTCAATATGCCATGTGATGACTGCTGCCAAATGTCTTGGCCCTGGTTGACTCAGCTGTTGAGCTCTGGACCATGAATATTGGTATTATCTCAGGAACACCACAGAGAAAGTCAGGGAATCTTCTGGACGCCTGCTGGGTGCATTCTTGCTTCCTCTCTTCATTCTAATTGCAGTTAGATTAAAAATAGTTTATTTATCGGATTAAGGTGGACTCGGTGCTTAGGAACAAATGTGCTGGCTTTAAAATATGAGAGGCGTGATTTCTCTGGAGATAGAAAGATGAAGGGGAAGCACAGCTGTGAGGCACGGGGATGCAGTTTGAAGGAGGGATTGTTCCTGCTCCAGCTCTTGTCTCCTGTGTCTGCCTTAGCATCCCTACGCTTTTAGGACTCATTTTACACTGAGATCAGAATTAATGGAGCTGTTCACTCGAGCTCAATTACAGAGCACTCACCTGAGAAACTGTAAGGAACAGAACTGTAAATCTTATAATCAAATATTGAATTATGTCTAATTTATTTACTTAGGGAATTGAGAGCCCTGAGTTCTATAATCAACTGTGTAGAGATTTATTATGAAAGGACATTTTTAAGAGCAAGAAGATCAAAGCTTTTAGTTTTTCCTATAGGAGAAATGCTTCCAAACAGAAGGGTTGCTAAAAGCTAAACCTAATTTAGAAAGTAAGGGCAAAGTCACTTCTTTGTGCCAGGCTACAGAACACTGCAGAAAAATCACCTTCAAAAGTCACTGCTCAACAATCTCCTGCTACCTGTCAAAAACAAAATGCAGGCAAGAATTCCTTTTTTCCTGCATTAAGTAGAAACAAAACAAAGTTGACCTGAGACTACAGTAGCATTTGTTTTGACCTCTGACCTTCCCATATCTGTAGCATAGACATTATCCCAGGCAGAATTTCTAAGAACACACCACAGTCCTTTGAGATGATGTAGCATCAGTAGCCTCATGCTGTGTCTTTGAGAATCATGTCCCACTGCCCACATTTTACAATCTCCCAAATCATTGGCAATTCTGACAACCATGCATTAGCTTTCTCCTGTTTCTTTAAAGCCTTAGAATTGCAGAGAACACTGAATTGGATTTTGCAGAGTAAAGATCATTAGAGTTGGAGGTGTTCACATGCTCACTGCCACAGATTTTCTTACTATGACATCTTGAATTGAAAAAGCCAGACCATATGAAATCAATAGAAATATACCAGATACGCCTCAGATTTTTAGAGTTGATTGATTATATAAAATATCCAACATAGCAGCCAAATGCCTTAGCCTCAGTTTACACAGTATAAACATTAAACAGTTGCTATGAATCTTGTACTTGTAAAATAAAACTGAAGTATGATCAACAGATGGAGATGGTGTTGTGTTTCTGAATCACCAATGTGACTTCTCGTTGCTGGTGTTCCAGAATCCGAGAGGGGAGTGATGGATTGGAGGATGCATAGAAATGGAGAAAGTATGGTTAGAGAAAGTCCCACAGGTTATTCAGACATAAATGCCTACTCCCCAAACACACATATTTTGAAACTTAATTTCTTTATCTATTCATTGTTTAAATTTATTTTTTTAAAGATGTGGTGTACAATTCAGGATTAGGTATACAAGTGGTCATCATACAGATTAAGTTTGGGCATCCCTTTAGTTCCACTTTGCCTAGTTTGAGATCAGACACACATATAATGCTATGTGACCCTCTCTCCCTCCCCTGGCAGTTTCTGGCTACTGCCAATCCCTTTTTTATAGTATTATGGTAAATGTTCAGGGTTCATTTATGAGTGAGAATATATAGTACTCAGTTCTTTTTTCTGTGATAAGTCACTGAGTATTATACACTATAAATTCAACCAAGTTTCTGCAAAGTCCATAATTTTGTTCTTCTTTATGGCTGCATGATATTTCATCATGTGTATGAACCACATTTTAAAATCCAGTCCAGTTACAATGGGCAGCATGGTTAGTTCCATGTTTTTGCTATTGTAAATGGTGCTGCAATAAACATGCGTGTGCAGGTATCTTTTTTGTAGAGTGATTTAAGTTCCTCTGGGTGTATTCCCAGAAGGGGAATTGCTGAATGGTATGAAAGGGTAATTTCTAGTTCTTTTTAGGAATCACCACAATGTTTTCCACAGAGGTTGAACTAGTTTGTCTTCCCACCAACAGTGTAGAAGTGTTTCCTTTTCTCTGTATCCTCACTGGCATCTGTTGTTTTTCGTTTTAATAATGATGACCATTCTTACTGAAGTTAGGTGGTATCTCGATGTGGTTTTGATTTGCATTTATCTGATAATTAGTAAGGCTGAATATTTTTTCATGTGTCTATTGGTTGCTCATATGTCTACTTTTGAGAAGTGTTTATTCATGTCTTTTGCCCACTTATTTTTTTTTTGAGTCAGAGTGTCACCCTGTCACCCAGGCTGGAGTACAGTGGCATGCTCACGGCCACTGCAGCCTTAAACTGCTGGGCTCGGTAAGCCTCAGCCTTACAAGTAGCTGGAACCACAGGTGCATGCCACCATGCCCAGTTAATTTTTTAATTTATTGCAGTGAGAAAGTCTTGCCATGTTGCGAGTAAAAGAGTAAAAGAGCATTTTGTAATGTAAATGCTCATTTTAATTGTTAATTTTTCAGATTGATTAGATAATAATTTGGTAATTATTAGACAATTAAATAATTATGAATTACCAGTCTATAAATCATTGCTATTCCTTAAAAAAACATTCAACGAGATCTATATCCAAGTGGTTATCTGCTTCTAGGTTGCATGGGGTCTCAAACATATATAATTTAATATTATTTTAAGTAAAAAATATGACTATAAAATTAGTTATAATAATACATTTGTTTGTGATAAAATAAATCTCAACAAATTATTGGAAATGTACAAATTTAAGTCCCTTTCTTCTGATACCTGTTTTTTGGGGGTTTTTTGAGTTGGAGTCTCACTCTGTCACCCAGGCTGGAGGGCAGTGGCATGCTCCCGACCACTGCAGTCTCGACCTGCTGGGCTCCGGTGATCCTTCCACCTCAGCCTTTCAAGTAGCTGAAACTACAGGCACATGCCACCATGCCTGGCTAATTTTTTTATTTATTATAGACATGAGGTCTCGCCAAGTTGCCCAGGCAGGTCTCGAACCCTCAGGCTCAGGCAATCCACTCACCTCAGCCTCCCAAGGCGCGGGATTACAGGCTGAGCCACCGAGCCCGGCTCTGATACCTGTTCTATCAATTTCCTAGAAAAGCCTGCATAAACCAGCTTCCTGACTGCATTCTGGTGTGCCTTCTCCCGGAACACTCTAAATCTCAGCAATTCTCAGCACCCACAGAGGCTGGTGCCACCTAGGGGCTTTGGGCCCATCACTGGCTTCCCTTATGCCCAATTCTGCATAAATGTTCATGGCATGATGTTTTAGTTCAACGATTAATTGGCATCTGAAAATTTGGGCTTTGATTCTGTCTTTGCCACTGATTCACTGTGTGACCTTGGGCTGGTGAGTATGTCTCTGTGCCTCCTTTCTCTACAGAGCAGGAATGTAGATTGTTCCTTTAAGTGCCTAATATCCATAAGCTATTGCTCAATTTTCTTTGATTTTAAAAATTTGAATGCTTTTGGATTTATCTTAGAAAGTTTTTATTATCTATTATTTTACTATTTTTCCCCTAGTTAAAAGAAAATTGGTATCTTAAGACCAATATTCTTATTCAGTTTCAGCTGTATTCTAGTCCCAGACATTTAAATAGTTCTGAATTGTCTGCCTATGAATTATTACTATTCCTTAGGGATTCTCCCTTACAATTTGTTCTACTAAGCCTGCTCCATCAAAATGTATGTTTTCTTCTTTGTGGTTTATTTTTTATGCTTAGAAATATGCTTGAAGCTCTCCATGTAAGAGGGTCAAATAATTCAGCTGTGAGAATCTAAGCAAAATTCCTTTTTTTTGCCCCTGAAGAATTTTTTGAACATTAATGGGCCTACAAACCTTATCTATTTTTTCTCCAAATTATCAGCAGATTATTAACTCTATTGTTCATGTTCCAAGCATGAATTAACCTCTCACAGGATTTTTTTTTTTCAGCCCAAATAGTTCTTTGGTACATAACTTCAAATCAGAGTCTACTTTTAGTCTAGATATTCAGCTCAAGAACTAAAGAATTGTTGTTGTGAACTAGGCCAAGTGTTCATCTTGCCCAAACTACTGTCCATGACAATGGCATCGAGACACCCGGATGGGGGGAGATATGGCATCCATGGGGGTGGGAAGGTGGGAGAATGTGGGCAGTGGTGGGATGGCTGAGAAAGTAACCATCATTACCATTAACTAATTGCTCATGGTGTTTTTAGACCTTTAGATTTTCTTACACAAGATTAATTTATCTACCTGTCTCCCTATGCCTGTCACCTATCCTCATCCAACCCTTACAGGAGGTTACGGCAGAATCATAGATAGGTAAGACTGGAGAGCACCTTAGAGTGTCGTTTACATGGGTAAACTTCAGGGCACAGAATTTTGTAACAACTAGCAATACTTGACATAAAGCCTCAGATACAAGATTCCTAAATCCTAGTTGAAAACTTTTAAAGAATTATTAATTTCAATTATAATCAAGATAATACAAGGATATAAATAAGACAATATGAAAAGCCTTTAACACAGTAGGGCTGCTCCGACCCGCCCTTCTCAGCCTCTAGTCACACTCTTCAGAGGCAAACCCTTTGACCGAACTGCTGATTTTTTTGTGTGTGCCTCCCATTCTAAATAAGATGCCTGTGTGACAATTTCCTGACTTCCTCTTATGAATGTGACCTGTCACTTGCTGGCTGTGCTAGCACTCAAAGGGCAATACAAGGTGGAAGTTCAAAAAGAGAATGGGGAGCCAGACCCTTTCGGCTCAACTCTTGGGACCACTTCTTTCTTCCCGGGCTTTGATCCAATTATTTTCTCCGGTGTCTTGTACGTGTGGTGACATAAGAGCTGTACTCGTTGAGTAGTTATGAGAGTTAAAAGGATGAGAACAAGTAAAGCATCTAAAATAATCCCTAGTACACAGAGGGCTCAATAAACAGAAGCTATTTATTCTTAATTTTAAATGTTTTTTTCAGAGACAATGTCACTCTGTAGCCCAGGCTGGAATACAATAGTGGGATCATACTTCAATGCAGCTTTGAACTCCTGGGCTCAAGTGATCCTCCTGTCTCAGCCTCCTGAGTAAATGGGACTACAGGCACAGGCCACCATTATCAACTAATTTTTTTATGTTTTTAAGATAGGGTGTCACTATGTTTTCCAGACTCGTCTCAAACTCCTGGCCTCAAGTCATCCTCCCTCCTCAGCCTCACGAGTCACTGGGATTACAGGTGTGAAGAAGTTATTTGTAGACACTTGTTTAGCAGTCATATGCCATTCTTTTGCTTTATTTTCCCATTCTCCAAATACCACATTTACAGGTAAATCTCTGGTAAGTTAATACATTTCTTTTTCTTTTCTTTTCTTTTCTTTTTTTTTTTTGAGTTGGAATCTCACTCTGTCGCCCAGACTGGAATGCAGTGGCACGCTCCCAGTCACTGCAGCCTCGACCTGCTGGGCTCTGGTGGTCCTTCCATCTCAGCCTTCCAAGTAGATGGAACTACAGGTGTGCACGACCACACCTGGCTAAATTTTTATATATTGTAGAGACGAGGTCTCACCACGTTGCCTGGGTGGGTCTCGAACCCGTAGGCTCAGGCAATCCACTCACCTCGGCCTCCCAAAGCGCTGGGATTACTGGCTGAACCACCGAGCCTGGCCAAGTCAATATATTTCTAGGACCTAAAGCTATTTGTGAACATTGAGCTATGTGAATCTTCCAGTTATATTTTCCTTCTTGACCAATTTTTGTTGTTTTATTTTTTCCCATAAACCACATTTTTTCCAGAAATCAGTAGCACCTTCACTGAGTATTAAACTTTTCTTTTCTTTCATTGATACTTGTTATTTGAAACATACCTATAGAAAAACTATAATTCCAAGGAAGCTTTTCCTAAGCAATATCCATTTACATAAAACAATCAAAATCTAAGTTTGGCCAAATCTTCTATCACTATTGGTTACACTTCAGTCTTGCAGCACAAGCATTTGGGATCTCTTGTTTTGTGAATCCTATGTCTTCCACCTCTTTTTAAAGTTCTCATTTTATGGGAGCATATTTTCCAGTATCTTCCATAGAAAGTGTTCATGGAATATACACGCTTTGGCACCTCGCCTGTATGGAACTGCTTTTATTCTATCATCACCCTTGATTGATATCTTGGGCTGTGTGTAAAATTCTAGACTGGACATTAATGTCTTCAGAATGCTTAGGAAGGTGTTTTCTAGCTTTGGAGGAGTTCACTACTCTTCTGATTAATAGCCTTTGTTTTTAATCTGTTTTTATTCTTCTGAAGTCCTGTAAGATCTTTATACTCAGTGACTTTTCATAATAATTTTATATATTTTGTTGTTTAATTTATTGTGCTTGATACTTGTTGAGCCATTTAAATTTAAAAAGTCGTGCTTTTCAATTCTAGAAAATTGTCTTGAATTATTTCTTTGTTAGATTTCCTCCTGTCTAATTTTTTCATTCTCCTTATGAAGTTCCTATTATTTAATCGATATCCTGCACTTATTTGTTTTTTCCTGATCTACTTTTTTACTCCATTTTTCTTTCTGTTTTTCAAAAATTTCCTCAACTTTATGCTCTAATTATTCCATAAGAGTCTCTAATTGTTGCAATCAGGTATTTTATTTTCAAGAACTCATACATGCTCTCTGTTTGCTTTTACTTAGCATCCTGTTCTTAGTTCATGACCTTAGTGTGGGCAAGAGGGATTCACTGAGGTTTTAATGAGGCCTTTATATCTATCCTGCTTCATATGGTGGTGATCACAATCCTGCATCTGATCCTCATCTATATAAAATCCAGGGTAACAAGGTTGTAAGAGATAAAGTCCCAGGAGCAAAATTCATAACAAAATCAATTTACAGAGACAGATCTCCCAGGATGACAAGAGAATTGAGATATGCTACCTAAGGCAGTCTTTCTCGGTATCAAGAGTCTTAGAAATGCTATCTCTAAGTCTGATAAGCATGGAATTTTTGAGGAAATGAGTTGTGTGTTATAAAATAATAATAATTTTATTTACCCATGAAAATGTTCAAATATGTTATTTTCTATTTCTACACTTCTTCCAGCCATATTGGCCTACTTTCCAACTCTGCCTACACTCAGGCTTGAAAACAACATTTTCTTTTTATAAAGTCAGGGTCTTACTCTGTCACCCAGACTGCAGTGCAGTGGCACAGTCACAGGTCACCACAGCCTCAAACTACAGGGCTCAAGCGATTCTACTGCCTCAGCCTCACAAAGTGCTAGGATTATAGGCATAAACTACAGGGCCTTGCCTGAAAACAGCCAAATTGATGGAACAGAAACTAATTGGACTTTAAGATGACCTACAAAACTAGTTAAAAATACATAAATGTCCTATACGTATGTATGTATGTATGTATGTGTGTGTGTACACAATGTACACATACTCACACAAACATGAAAACATCAGCTCACACCATAGACTTGCCGAATCAGATTTTTAAGCGAGGGTCCCAGCATATATTTCAAACACGTGCCATGATTCTGGACATATATATGAAAATTCTTGAAATAAATACTCAGTCTGGTCTCTATCTAATGCTTGTGTCAGAGGCAAGACTTGACCTCAAAGCTATGATCTTCTGATAGAGCCTCTTTTTTTCTTTAGAATCTGCTTGACTCTGAAGTACTTGTCAGTCTGACTTTGTCAGACAGAGATGGATTTTCATTCAAGTTCTGTCAAGATATGTGACATTGGCTAAGTTATTTAACCTCTGTGAGCCTGAGTTCACTCATCTGTAAGGAGGGAACAATAAGTACCAACATAGCAGGAAAGATGCCTCCTGTATGGTAGCATGCCAGAAAAAAATGCTGATTTCCTCCCTCTTTTGGCAGCATTTTGGATGAATGCTTCCAGAGGAGGGAGGAGGCCATACACTCACTGATAAAGCACTGCCAGCCACCTGAGGTGGTGACTTGCTCTTGAGAGATCTCCTGTCCGTGGTAGGCCCCATCCATGGGGTGTGGGTCTTCCTTAGATTCAGTCCTGGACACTGACGCTTCCTGATTGGAATGCCTTGTCCTTTTCCTGACTTTGTCATTTCCTGACCTTGTACATCTTAAGAGGCAGCCACGGTCGGGAGAAAATTGCACTGGGACTTGGAGATTGCTGTGGCTCTCTAACCCGCTGCGTAACCTCGGAAGTTTCAGAGAGGCATTCCTGGGCTTTCTCATGTGAAATAGGTTCCTCCTGTTATATTTTTTCTGTATATATGCTTCATGCCAATTGTCTTCTGTATAATGTGATTATTATTCACATTTTATAGTGACTATGTTTATCATATGATTATTGGCTTAATGTCTGCCTGTTCTTTGGAGCTCTAAGCTCCATGTCTTTTTTATTTATGACTGTATTCCCAGCACATCTTGCAAGGAGCTGACCATGTGATAGAATCTCAAAACATATGTGTTGAATGAATAAATGACTAAGTGAATAATATAAAGATAAAATTGCCTGTTATTTTTTCTTCGTATGGTAATTGTATAGATGAGAATAAGCATATGCAAATGATTTGTAAGCTATGGTAATGCAAGTGTAAAATACCTTATTTTTGTTAACCTATACCTCTCTGCAATTTAATGAAGCGCATTTAGCCTGTAACAGTGTTACTCAAACTGTGCTCCAGCAACTTCCACAGCAATCTGGGGATTTGCTGAAAATGCAAATTTATAGACCTTACCCAACACCAACTAAATCAGAATCTCTAAAGGTGTAGCCCCAGAATCTGGGTTTTAATGAGTCCTTCAGAAAGTGATTCAGACATACACCAAAGTGTGAGAATTACTACTCTATAGGACACTCATAGGAAGGCTATTAGAATTGCGTAGTATAACCCTACCATTTGTCTTTCAAGATTATTCTTTTACTCACCTAAACAATTCCTTTAAATCTCAGCTTTCTTTGATCATTTTGGTCTCAAAGGGCCAAGTCATCAGAAAAACCTTCCCTTGACACCTATGTAGAACATTAGTTATTTGTTTATTAACATCATAGATCATAATTTACATTTACTTTGATGTTTTTGGTCTGTTTACTTGTTTTGTTGCTGTTGCTGATGTTATTTTGGTCTATCTCCCCAAGATGGATAAGTATTCCACAAGGAGTGGTGAATTTTTTCTTAACCAACAATTATCCCCAGTTATTAACAAATGGTGCATCACAGAGTTCAAGAAATATTTGCTAATTGCATGAATGTCATTAACAATGTCTTTATTGACAAAGGTTGTCTGGATTGAAGTACAGGTTTCATATTAAGAGTCAGGGTTTGGCTTGTAGCTAAATTCTTGCCTGCTTTCTGAGAGTCAATACAGATTTAATAGATTCTTAGATTTGCTAAATATTAGTTTCCTTTTCTTATATGTAAGAAAAACTTGAGATTTTAATTGGTGATAAGAATGAAATGGCATCCACCCTCTGCTGCCAAAATCATTCAATCATTTTTGTGATAATTTGGGGGTTTCTCAACACAGTATCTACTGTACAATTAATGTTTACTAATCTGTGAGTAAATTATTTTTGGTCAATCTTACTTGGAGTCCCTGATAAAAATGTACAGATTGACTTTTTAATCCCTCAGTCAATCCCAACAGAGTGCAGCCTACAGAGTCTCTTTCTAAACAAATAATCACCTCTCTTAGGAAATAAGTATGTGCATAATAAATTCAGTAAGTTTCTTTAGGTTGAGAAGAGAGACTGTCTTTTGGTACTTCTTTTACTTTTCAGAGAATATCCTGAGTATTTGTACCAAGACAGAGGCCATCTATCTGGCTATGCTGATTGACTTATTTCTCCAACGAGAGTTGATTATGTTTTTTAAAAAAATAGTATCTTAATAGTTATTAAATCTATCCTCATTCACATAATATTTTTTTTTTAAATTTGCCACTGGATTATAAATAACGTAACTCTGTTCTATTTTCTTATGAGTCAAGGGCAGATACTTTATACAAAACTATTTTTTGCATTATTTCCCAAATGAAGGAGACATGTCTTATATTTAAGAATAGTTCTTAGGAGGAAAGAAAGCATTTCCTAAGAAGACTGATAATACTGCCTTCCAAGGAAAGGAACTTATTTTTGCTGAGTCTCACTGTTGGATAATTTCACGTGTGCAAATTGCAGCAGTGACCCTTTCCTTGGGACCAGGATAGCTAATGAATTTTCTTCTTCCAAGCCACTAACATCATCTCCTCATCTTAGCCTGCTTTCATTCCCTTCTTTTAAGGTTACATCATCTATTATAATCTGTATAGGTCTGTTTCCTCCCAAATGGAATTTGAAGTGTTCAATATCTCCTAAGGTAGGCACATAGCACTTTTAGAGTGAAGGATTTAGCTGCTACTCTCTATAAGGAAAAGCAACAGAAAATAACAAATGCAGATACATTAGAACAGGCTTAGAAGTCTTGGATCCTGGGCTGTAGTTTAGTTTAATTGATAAATGGAATCACACTTGGAATGTCGTTTCTTTATTCGTGATGATGCAGTTCATCAAACTTACCCTTTTTTTTTTTCCTTATAGAGGATTTGAAGAGGAAGAACCTCATTTTCCTTAGAAGCTTCACATCCAGACTAAGGAAGAAATCTGAAGAACTTATCCCAATATGTAAATCACATTTTTGACAACATTTAAACTGGGCAACACTTACCTTAATATATACTTCATGAGGTATATGTTTTTATCTCAAATTTACAGAAAATGAAGTGGCAAGAATTTAAAACCTTACCTATATTCACATAGCCAGTTATCTATAGGAGGATGGATTAGAATGAGGGCTGCCATGTTGCACAGCTCAGAGGGTTGAGTCTTAGTCCATTTGTCCTGCTATAATAAAATACCATAAATGAAGTAGCTGTAAACAAGAGGAATTTATCTCTCATAATTCTGGAGGCTGGGAAGTCCAAGATCAAGGTGCTGGAAAATTCAGTGTCTGGTGAGAACCTACTTCCTGGTTCATAGATGGCATCTTCTCACTGTGTTCTCACTTGGTGGAAGGGACGAATGAGCTCCCTGAGACCTCTTTTATAATGTCACTAATTTCATTCATGAGGGCAGAGCACTTGTGAACTAAACTCGTCTCAAAGGTCCCACTTCCCAATGCCATCACCTTGGGGGTTAGGATTTCAATGCATGAATTTGGGGGGGGACAGAAACATTCACCACAGCAGGCAGTGTGTATCCTGCATAACCTATGTCCTGGCCTGGTGTGACCCTGATACTCTGCCACATCACGCTTCTTCTTTCTATCTAAAAGCAGTGCGCTCCACAAATTGGTTTGTACTATGGGGATGACCACTGAAAAACATAAAAGAATGAGTAGTATCTATCTATCGATCTCTCTTTCCCTCTATCTATATTTAATTAATAAACTCTATGACTTTAGAGCAGTATTAGGTTCACAGGTAAAACCGTGTAAAAGGTACTGAGTGCCCACATGTCCCCTCCCCCACAACCACAGCCTCCCCCAATATCAACATCCCCCACCAGAATGATACATTTGTTATGACTGATTAGCCTACATTGACACATCATTATCACCCAAAGTCCATAGTTTACATGAAGAATCACATTCTTGGTATTTGACTTCTATGGGTTTTAGCAAATGTATAAATACACGTATCCAGCCGGGTTCGGTGGCTCAGCCTGTAATCCCGTGCCTTTGGGAGGCTGAGGTGAGTGGATTGCCTGAGCCCGTGGGTTCGAGAACTGCCTGGGCAGCGAGACCTCATCTCTACAATAAATCAAAAAATCAGCCAGGCGTGGTAGCGCGTGCCTGTAATTCCGGCTACTTGGAAGACTGAAGCAGAAGGATCGCTGGAGCCCAGCAGCTCCAGGCTGCGGTGGCCGGGAGCAGCCATTGCACTCCAGTCTGGGCAACAGAGTGAGACTCCAACTCAAAAAAACAAAAACAAAAATACACGTATCCACTGTTATATAGAATAGTTTATCTATCCTAAAATCCTCTGTGCTCCACCTATTCAGCCCTTCCTCCCCACCAACCCTTTAACCACTGATCTTTTTACATTCTCTGTAGTTTTGTCTTTCTCTGAATGTCATATACTTGGAACTGCACAGTATATAGCTTTTCCAATGGACTTTTTAAACTTAGCAATATACACTTAAGTTTTCTCCACTTCTTTTCCTGGCTCGATAGTACATTTTGCTGCGTGCAGTGGCTCATGCCTGTAATACCAGCACTTTGAGAGGCTGAGGTGAGAGGATCACTTGAGCCCAGGAATTTGAGACCAGCCTGGGCAATATAGTGAGACCTTGTCTCTACAATAAATCAAAAAAAATTAGGCCGGGCTCGGTAGCTCAACCTGTAATCCCAGCACTTTGGGAGGCCAAGGCAGGTGGATTGCCTGAGCCCGTGGGTTCGAAACCCACCTGGGCAATTTGGCGAGACCGCAACTCTATAATTAAAAAAAAGTTAGCCAGGCATGGTAGTGTGCGCCTGTAGTTCTGGCTACTTGGAAGGCTGAGGCGGAAGGATCGCTGGAGCCCAGCAGGTCGAGGCTGCGGTGGCCAGGAGTGTGCCACTACACTCCAGTCTGAGCGACAGAGTGAGACTCTAACTCAAAAAAAAAAAAAAAAAAAAATTAACCAGGCAGGGTGGTACACATCTGTGGTCCCAGTTACTTGGAAGGCTGAGCCATTACACTTCAGAGCAAAATATATCTAAGTTTGAATCTTACCCCTGCTGTGTGGATTTGTTTAACAAGTTGAGTCAAATTACTTAACCCCCTGTGACAAATTGCCAAGTCTTTCTTGTTGCAGAATTGCATTTTGTTCAGGTACTCATGGTAGGGATTTAGAGAAATCTTTTATTAAAGAAACAGTTCTAAGTATTGTCTTATCTAGATGTGATTTCCAGAAATGAGGCAACCATCTTGTGATCATAGAGGAACTAGCCTAGGACAGGTTTAAAAACCAAGGATGCAGAAAAGAAAGATGGAAAGATGGAAAGAACTCTCTGGGCTAACTTCTTTATTATTTAGCACTTGTTTTTGTTGGTAAAGCCATTTAGGGGAGGGGAGGCTTTATTTTTGTTCCTGTTGAAAGTATCCAACTAAATAAAGCATTTACCATACCATTCTAAGTGATATATTTTGAAGATTACGTTCCCTGACTTATTAAATGAAGATCACAATAGCTCTATCACTGAGTTTTTTGCAAGAAGTTCATGAGATAATATCGTTAAGTTATTTAGCATGGTTCCTCATATAGAGTTCCACACGAATAACTAGTGTCACCCGAAATCAACATTCCTTTTATTAGTGTATCCTGCCTTCTAGACAATTTATGAGTGTAGCCAGACATTAAATTGGAAATTACATTTAAGGGACTGAGATATAATAGATATGATATTCCAAAGTAAGGTGAAAGACTAAGATGCAAAATTTCAAAGGTTTTAGTGCTTTGTTTTGTTCTGTTTAAATAAAGAGCAGCTCCAAAACTCTTGAACCTCTAGAAATCACCTGCTAGGTCCAGAGAACACAGGGTCATCCCGTCACAGCTTCAATGCTACAAGAACTCTCCCACTTTCCTCTGACCTCATCTCTTTAGCCCTTGCATGTTGCTGTCCTACAGTGAGCCTTTGGTGGGAGAGAAGACCCTACTTCATTGAAAATGGAAACTTTTAGTCCTACATAGTTTGGTATTCTAAGTATTAAATTGAGACAACTTTGTGACATAAAGAGATCTTTTTAATTTTTTGAAGTCTATCCAAAATTTTGTCTAAGACTATAAATAAAAAAACTACTGCAGGCCGGGCTCGGTGGCTCAGTCTGTAATCCCAGCACTTTGGGAGGCCGAGGTGAATGGATTGCCTGAGCCCACAGGTTTGAGACCCACCTGGGCAACTTGGCAAGACCTTGTCTCTACAATAAATCAAAAACTAGCCAGGTGTGGTAGCATGCGCCTGTAGTTCCGGCTACTTGGAAGGCTGAGGCGGAAGGATCGCCGGAGCCCAGCAGGTCAAGGCTGTGTGGTCGGGAGCGTGCCACTGCACTCCAGTCTGGGCAACAGAGTGAGACTCCAACTCAAACAAAACAAAAAAAACTACCACAATGAACAAGCTTAAAGGGAAAATAAAAATCAAACATTAAGTTGCTTATATGTTTATACCCCCCATGAGTTAAACTCTTCCGATGTACCAGTTACACGATTTTTTATTACATACTCACTACGTGCTCTACACTAAGACAAGTGTTTCAGAGATGGATAGAATCAGACACAGTCACCATTTCACTAAATTGTGTATTGCAGGGGGTACAGAGACTGGCTCTTATCTGTTTATTGACTCCATCATAACTGTTAGCAGAAGGCCCTCTCCCTGAAACCTTTCAAATTATTGGTAAAGATGGGAAAGGCAGGCATAAAATCTTGATGAGTTCCAGTTAACGTTTTGCTCCTGAAAACCGTTAGATGTGGGTTCTTCACCTAACTTTTCTGGTGCTTCGTTGGCATACCTGTAAATGGAGACGAATGGGCAAGATAAGCCACTGGCAACTTCTAAAATTCTATTATTCTATGGCACGACAGCCAAAATGTGGAAACAACTCAAATGTACATTCAATCCTGAATGGATAAATAGAATGTATACAATAGTATATTATTTGATGATAAAAAGGAATGAAGGACTGAGCCATGTTTCAGCATGGATGAAGTCAAAAACTATGTGGCTAAATGAAAGAAGCCACACAAAAGACCACATGTGACATGATGCCATACACATGAAAGTCCAGAATAAGGAGAGCTATAGAGACATAAAGTAGATTTGTGGTGTCTAGGCATGAGGAAGTGGGGCAGGGAAGCGGAGTGACTGCGGCGGGGGGGGGGGGCCCGGGAATTTTTTTTTTTTTTTT